>NC_053499.1:34843025-34995525 GCF_905171775.1 Rana temporaria | reverse complement strand
CCCCTTGGAGTAATATTTAGGATTGCTACTTCTCTTCTATTATAGACAAGGATGTGAATTGATCAGTTATCTGATCTAGCATTGTATCTCTGCATAGGGATCACCCCCTGGAGTAATATTTAGGATTGCTACTTCTCTTCTATTATAGACAAGGATGTGAAATGATCAGTTATCTGATCTAGCATTGTATCTGTATCTCTGCATAGGGATCACCCCTTGGAGTAATATTTAGGATTGCTACTTCTTCTCTTATATTATAGACAAGGATGTGAATTGATCAGTTATCTGATCTAGCATTGTATCTGTATCTCTGCATAGGGATCACCCCCTTATATTATAGACAAGTATGTGAATTGATCAGTTATCTGATCTAGCATTGTATCTGTATCTCTGCATAGTGATCACCCCTTGGAGTGATATTTAGGATTGCTACTTCTCTTTTAGTATAGACAAGGGTGTAAACTGATCAGTTATCTGATCTGATCTAGCATTGTATCTGTATCTCTGCATAGGGATCACCCCCTGGAGTAATATTTAGTATTGCTACTTCTCTTATATAGACAAGGATGTGAATTGATCAGTTATCTGATCTGGCATTTATCTTTATTCCTGCACAGAGATCAGCCCCACTGTAAACCCATACAAAGAGCTAATATTTAGGATTAAACATGCTGCCGTTTTCATATTATAGACAATTGATCAGTTATCTGAACACATCCAAAGGGGCAATAATTAGATATAAATATGCTGATCTCATATAGAAATGTGTGTGAATTAATCACATATCCGATCTAGCCTTTTATCCTCATCTCTGCATAGGGATATGACCCATGGGAATACATACTAAAGGGTAATATGTTGGTTGTATATTATAGATTCGTTTGGAAACTGATCAATTATCGGATTTAGCATTTTAATCGTATCTCTGCATATAGATCAGCCCCATGCTTTCCTCCTGTGAACACTTCCAAAGGAGTAATAATTGGGTTTCAAACCTGCTGCCTCTTTCAGATTATAGACAAAATGTGTAAATTTATCAGTTATCTAATTTAGCATGTTATCTTTATCTCTGCATAGGGATCAGCCCCCCTGTGAACACATAAGGGGTAATATTTAGGATTAAAAATTCTATTATAGACAAGCGTGGGAACTGATCAGTTATCTGGTTTGGCATTTTAACCTCATCAGTGAACACCTCCAAAGAGGTAATATTTAGGTTTAAACCTGCTACAATTTCACAATTTAGATCAGTGTGTGAATCGATCAGGTATCTGATTAAGGTTTAAACCTCTATGACACGCCTACATGATTCTTAACACCTTCATTTCCCAGTGAGGCAGTGGTGTTTCCCCTTACAAGCAACACTGAGCTTCTTTTTTTTTTTAAGCTTGATACAATAGGTCTCTTCCCCACCCACCCTTTGCCTCCCCCTTCCCTTTCCCCTTCTAGGTTACCTTACACTTCTGGATCACAAAGCCAGTAAGGTAAATCCAAGAATGAGTTAACCTCTGCATCACTGCTGTTTAAGGCATTTGGCTGTCATAGACCTAGCAGGCACCCAAGGGGTTAAGGTATCTCCTTTCCTTGGCTGGAAACCCTTTAGCTACCAAGGGATGCAGAGCTGTGCTGTAGGCAGGCAGGCAATAGGAGGATGAACAGCCAAACGGTACCATGCACCCCCTCCTTAACATCTTGGGACCCCAGAGGCTTACCTGTGATTTGCGTAAAAAAAAAAAATGCTGACTTCCAAATCTTATTTTTAGCAGCACTGCACAATTGTATTATTAGCACAGATGCTACGTAGAGACATTGAACCTCCTTAATCAAAGCTCGCATTACCATATTTTTTTTTCCTGACTCCAGTGTGGAAATAATTTAAATAATTGATTTTCCTAGGTCTGCCTCTTGTTAAATAACACACCAACCAAGCGTTTAATGGTAGACTCAGGCAATTTAATTACACAATGCATGAAAGACAACCGGTACAAATGAAGGGGGTAATTAACGGCCGCTAATTGGCACAGAGCATGGGCTAATAGAGAAAACACAACAGATCTAAAAAAAATATAATAATAATTAAAAAAATAAAAAATGCAATAAAAACGAGAAGCATCTCAGCACAAGCTCTAACCCCCTGCTTACCTTATAGCAAGCTAACACAAGAACAAGCACGTCCACATTCCCTAAACTTAACACTATGGTGGTCCAACTTCATTAAGGGAGAGAGAATAAAGAAATAAGTTGCATCCATGTGTCAAGAGGCAGCTTGGATGGAGGAAAGAATGAATAAAAAAGAGATGCTATGGGGAGAGGAGCACCAGAGACAGGATCAGGCGGAGATAAGGAGTCGGAGTCTCCCCCCTTTCTTCAGCACTTCTCAGCTGCTGAAAAATAAAGCGGCTGCGCTGTCCAAGGTGCTGAAACCGGCAAGCGCTGTCCAGGGTGCTGAAACCACCGGCGCTGCTCTCCAGGGTGCTGAAAACGCAACAAGCGCTGTCCCAAAGGTGCTGAAAAAAAAAACTCCAAAAAAGAGGGGGCTACCATTATTTTATTTAGCAACTGGTCACGTGAATGTTACCTTGCCAAACCCGTCCCGTTTACAGGGTGATCACATGTTGTGTGGACCCATAGGCAAAAGAAATTACCCCCCCCCCTCCTTTTTTTTTTTTGCCTTCCCTATGAACTTGGTCAGCAGGTATCAAGAAGGCACTCCAGACTTTTCCTAGACAGAAAAAAAAAAAGAAATGACAATTTCTAAGCTAGGGAGCTGCCCGACTTGCTGATCCCAAGCACCAGCGCCTGAATGTGCCCCCATCTGATGATTATGAGCTGCAGGATAACAGGTACCCAGTGCTCAGTGCCTGACTTGCTGATCCCAAGCACCAGCGCCTGAATGTGCCCCCATCTGATGATTGTGAGCTGCAGGATAACAGGTACCCAGTGCTCAGTGCCCGACTTGCTGATCCCAAGCACCAGCGCCTGAATGTGCCCCCATCTGATGATTATGAGCTGCAGGATAACAGGTACCCAGTGCTCAGTGCCCGACTTGCTGATCCCAAGCACCAGCGCCTGAATGTGCCCCCATCTGATGATTGTGAGCTGCAGGATAACAGGTACCCAGTGCTCAGTGCCCGACTTGCTGATCCCAAGCACCAGCGCCTGAATGTGCCCCCATCTGATGATTATGAGCTGCAGGATAACAGGTACCCAGTGCTCAGTGCCCGACTTGCTGATCCCAAGCACCAGCGCCTGAATGTGCCCCCATCTGATGGTTATGAGCTGCAGGATAACAGGTACCCAGTGCTCAGTGCCTGACTTACTGATCCCAAGCACCAGCGCCTGAATGTGCTCCCATCTGATGGGTATGAGCTGCAGCTATGAGGGATAACAGGTACCCAGTGCTCAGTGCTCTCTCTCACTCTCTCTCTCACTCTCTCTCTCTCTTTCTCTCTCTCTCACACACACTGTGAAATAGCATCTGCTAGCTCCAAGTTTGCAATACGCAGACTTAAATCATAGCATTTCCATTAAAGTTCTCTAGCTAAGTAAAAAAAAAAAAAAAGGGGGGGGGGTAAATTAAGACCTAGAAGAATATAAGATGTAAAGAGAGCAGAATAGGAAAACAGCAATTGCCTATCTCTTTCAAAGCAAGTTCATTTCTCATTTTGCTTCCCAATAAAGAATAGAGTGTTGTCACTTACCATTGTTCTATTTTGCTGTCCTGGAGACCCAAGTGTCTTAAAATCCAGTCTCTCCAACAGATGCTGGAAGGTAATGTCTCTTGTTTGAAGTCATCATGTGAGGACTTGTGCTTTGCTCAGTGGATCGCCCACCACTTGGTGTGACTTATGAATCTAATATCCGCAAGCTTAAACTCTCAACCACCTTGGTGACTACAGAAGACAGAATGCAACTGGCTGGGAATTTTATGAACCCATAAGCTTTACGCAATGCCCTAACAGAATAGCAGGTTGTGCCCCCCCCACCACCCTCCTAAAACCAACCCCTACCCCCCAGATTACAGGTGATGCCAATCAATAATGAAGTTTATGAGGGACTGCTAAATGACAAACTAGAACACTTAAGGGAGCTGTCTAAGCAAGGGAGCTGTCTAAGCAAGGGAGCTGTCTAAGCCAGTGAATTATAGCAGCTTGCTCGGCTGTTACAACTTATCCGGGACGATCTGATGTTAAACTTCATCCACACATCATTTGTTTAATGAAACTTGACTCACAACTGGGGGATTTTTTATTTATTTATTTTTTTTGTTGGCAAGCTGATCAGAATCCTGGGATTTTATCCAAGCTTGCAGGTAAGATTGCGTTTGCCTTTGTCAATAGCCATTTGCAGTACTGGAGTAGCAGAGGGACCTGTTGCACACCGAGTTCTAAGAACTATGCCTAGGAATAGGGGCACTTTGGAAAGTTTGAATCTTTGGGAGCTATCAGAATGCAGTCTACAGAACAGATAGATGGACAAGAGAAAAATACTTGCACATAAGTCAAAATGTATATTTCTCCTTGATAGTGACACTATGGAAAATGCAACCTCCCTCTACAGAGGCTTGCTTGAGTAGAAGTTGCAGTTCTCACCTCCATTGTCTAAGAGACTCAAATGTACAATTGCATTCAAAATTGCATCCATTCATGCATGTTGTGAGTACCAGGACTTCTTTATTAAGGCTGCATTCACACCTGAGCATCGGTCGTTTTGTCCGGCGTTTTGTCGCGCGCGTATTCATGCTTATTTGCGCGTTTGCATACAGCGTCGTCCGACGTTTTTGTACTTCAACGTTTTTTATTTTAGCCAATAGGAAAAATTATCATCTTTTCATCACTTGTTGCTATGTTGGTAGATTTTTATTTTTTTTAAGTGTATTTTGTGTGTGTACTCGAGAGAGGAGCCGGACTGCAGGAGTTGGGAGTAGGCAGGCCTCCCCAGAGGCAATCTGCCACCTTTCTCCATGCCCCGGGTGGCAATGGTGGGTGTGTGAGGGGGTCTTCCCACACAGCCCGCCCTACCTGCTCCGCTTAGAAGCCCAACGGGGCAGAGGGACTCCCTATAAGGGAGTGAGAGGATCTAGCCCGCTCAACCAGCCCCGTTAGTCCTTCGCCTCTCTTTTTAGAGACCGCGTGGTCAAAGTGCGTGCATGTTAACCCAATTTCGAGTGCGTGTAAGTGTGGTGGTTTTTGTGGGAGGGGGGTGGGCGTACTAAGCGCAGGCTTACCTCGCATAGCACACCCACCGGGAGCCGGGCTGAGACCACCAAACTCAAATCACATGTAGCTGAGACCGGGATCCGAACCCCTAGCTGCAGAGGTGAATGGCTTGTCAGCGCAGTGCCAATCGCGTTGAGCCACCGCAGCTCCCCAATCTTTATTAAGGCTGCATTCACACCTGAGCGTCGGTCGTTTTTTCCGGCGTTTTGACGCACGCGTATTCATGCTTATTTGCGCGTTTGCATACAGCGTTGTCCGACGTTTTTGTACTTCAACATTTTTTATTTTAGCCAATAGGAAAAATTATCATCTTTTCATCACTTGTTGCTATGTTGGTAGATTTTTTTTTTTTTTGGTGTATTTTGTGCGTGTACTCGAGAGAGGAGCCGGACTGCAGGAGTTGGGAGTAGGCAGGCCTCCCCAGAGGCAATCTGCCACCTTTCTCCATGCCCCGGGTGGCAATGGTGGGTGTGTGAGGGGGTCTTCCCACACAGCCCGCCCTACCTGCTCCGCTTTGAAGCCCAACGGGGCAGAGGGACTCCCTATAAGGGAGTGAGAGGATCTAGCCCGCTCAACCAGCCCCGTTAGTCCTTCGCCTCTCTTTTTAGAGACCGCGTGGTCAAAGTGCGTGCATGTTAACCCAATTTCGAGTGTGTGTAAGTGTGGTGGTTTTTGTGGGAGGGGGGTGGGCGTACTAAGCGCAGGCTTACCTCGCATAGCACACCCACCGGGAGCCGGGCTGAGACCACCAAACTCAAATCACATGTAGCTGAGACCGGGATCCGAACCCCTAGCTGCAGAGGTGAATGGCTTGTCAGCGCAGTGCCAATCGCGTTGAGCCACCGCAGCTCCCCAATCTTTATTAAGGCTGCATTCACACCTGAGCGTCGGTCGTTTTTTCCGGCGTTTTGACGCACGCGTATTCATGCTTATTTGCGCGTTTGCATACAGCGTCGTCCGACGTTTTTGTACTTCGACATTTTTTATTTTAGCCAATAGGAAAAATTATCATCTTTTCATCACTTGTTGCTATGTTGGTAGATTTTTATTTTTTTTAAGTGTATTTTGTGTGTGTACTCGAGAGAGGAGCCGGACTGCAGGAGTTGGGAGTAGGCAGGCCTCCCCAGAGGCAATCTGCCACCTTTCTCCATGCCCCGGGTGGCAATGGTGGGTGTGTGAGGGGGTCTTCCCACACAGCCCGCCCTACCTGCTCCGCTTTGAAGCCCAACGGGGCAGAGGGACTCCCTATAAGGGAGTGAGAGGATCTAGCCCGCTCAACCAGCCCCGTTAGTCCTTCGCCTCTCTTTTTAGAGACCGCGTGGTCAAAGTGCGTGCATGTTAACCCAATTTCGAGTGCGTGTAGGTGTGGTGGTTTTTGTGGAAGGGGGGTGGGCGTACTAAGCGCAGGCTTACCTCGCATAGCACACCCACCGGGAGCCGGGCTGAGACCACCAAACTCAATTCACATGTAGCTGAGACCGGGATCTGAACCCCTAGCTGCAGAGGTGAAGGGCTTGTCAGCGCAGTGCCAATCGCGTTGAGCCACCGCAGCTCCCCAATCTTTATTAAGGCTGCATTCACACCTGAGCGTCAGTCGTTTTTTCCGGCGGTTTTGTCGCGCGTGTATTCATGCTTATTCGCCCGTTTGCATACAGCGTCGTCCGAAATTTTTGTACTTTGACGTTTTTTATTTTAGCCAATAGGAAAAATTATCATCTTTTCATCACTTGTTGCTAGGTTGGTAGATTTTTTTAATCTTCTTGCTTGGGTGAAATGTTCCATTGATTAAAGCGACGAAACGCCCATAGCAAACGCTCGTTGTCGCGCTAGTTGCTTGAATTGAGCGTTTCCATTACTTTCTATGGGAAATGGAAACGCTCAAAAACGACCAAACCGCCCGATACGCGCAACAAAAAAGGGTCCGGAACTTGTTTGAGCTTCAGTCGTTCGGCGTCAGGCGTATTGGCGTGGAGATGTGGACCATCTCTATAGGGAATAATGTATTTTTTTCCCTCTAGCGTATTTGAGCATCGCGCTTCAGGCGACAAAACGCTCAGGTGTGAATGCAGCCTTACTTCTCCCTTCTAACTCTGCTGGATCGTTATGGACTATTGGAACAGTGGGGTTCATTTACTAAAACTGTAGAGTGCACAATCTGGTGCAGCTGTGCATGGTAGCCAATCAGCTTCTAACTTCAGCTTGTTCAATTAAGCTTTGACAATAAAACCTGGAAGCCAAGTTGCACCAGATTTTGGACACTCCAGATTTAGTAAATCTCCCCCAATGTATTGGTATGGTTTAGAGTAAATGTTGGTTTAAGCATAAATGAACACACAGAAGGTCGGTTTAGACACAGTCCACTAGGTAGTATAATAACTATATATGCCAAGGTAATTTATATGGACTTATGGACTTGGTCAGTGGCACTACAGTTCCCAGCATGTCAGGTTTCAGGCATGCTGGGTTTTACTACAGATATAGTAACACACACATGTGGTATATCTATCTATCTATCTATCTATCTATCTATCTATCTATCTATCTATCTGTCTGTCTGTCTGTCTATCTATCTATATAATTATATATATATATATATATATATATATATATATATATATATATATATATATATATATATTTGTAAAACCTTGGTTTGCAAGCATAATTCGTTCCAGAAACATGCTGGTAATCCAAAGCACTTGTATATCAAAGCATTTTTTTTTACAGGGTATATAAGAGAATAGAGGCGCCTCTGAGGCCGCGTACACACGGTCGGACAAAACCGATGAGAATGGACCGAGGTTCAGTTTCATCGGTCCAAACCGACCGTGTGTATAGCCCATCGGTCTGTTGTCCTTCAGTCCAAAATTTTAAAACATGCTTTAAAATCAAACCGATGGACCGCTGCCCGATCGGTCCAAACCGATGGTTAGTACAGAAAGCATTGGTTCAAAACCTGCGCATGCTCAGAATCAAGTCGACGCATGCTTGGAAGCATTGAACTTCGTTTTATTCAGCACGTCGTGTGTTTGACGTCATTGCGTTCTGACCCGATCGGTTTTTGGAACAATGGTGTGTACGCACATCAGACCATCAGGCCACTTCAGCGGTGAACTGATGGAAATGGCCCGTCGGACCATTCTCATTGGTTTGGAATGACCGTGTGTACGCGGCCTGAGTGTAGCAATAAGTTGCTAAACGTTGTACCTTCATTAAATGTAACTATATTGCTACACTTATGCCCTGTACACACGACCGGTCGTCTGATGAAAACTAATCGATGGATTTTATCATCAGATATCCGATGAAGCTGACTTTCATCAGTCTTGCCTGCACAACATCGGTTAAAAATCCGATCGTGTCTAACGCGGTGACGTAAAACACAACGACGTGCAGAGAAAAATGAAGTTCAATGCTTCCGAGAATGCGTCGACTTGATTCTGAGCATGCGTGGATTATTGACCGATGGATTTCCCCACAGACGATCATTTTTTTCTATAGGTTTTGTAACCTTACGAAAATTTTAAAACAGGTTCTATTTTTTTTCACCGATGGGAAAACAAATGATGGGGCCCACACACGATCGGTTAGTCCGATGATAACGGTCTATCGGTCCGCTTTCATCAGACAAACCGATCGTGTGTACAGGGCATTAGAGGCTCCTCTCTTCTTTTTTATACTCAGTTGTGACATGATGCTACTCTTATATTAAGACATCGCTTGTATATCAAGGCAACATTTGTTAAAACATTTTGCATGTCTTGCAAAACGCTCTCAAACCAAGTTACTCTCAAACCAAGGTTTTACTGGTATATAGTCATAGTTCATATAAAAATCAGGTAACTCAATGACAAGATGGCATGCTGATGGCCAGATATTGATGGGTATTGATAATTGGCTGTTAAGTTTGATTTTTTTTTGATAAGAAGATACTCACTGGAGAATGTAGCCTACTTTGGGGAAAATGATTTTCTGAAAATGAGTAGACATTTCACTAGGTGGGTTATAACCCTAATACTGGGCGGGCTTAATTTTGACAGGTGGACTGTCTGACTGTACAAAATTGTACTTTCCAATGTCAAAATATGATGTTTATAAAAATATCATTTACAGGATATGCCTAAGGCTCTACAGAGGGGGTGTAATATAGCAGGAACATCTGTGCTTTCATGTCTTATTCGCAGGGACTGATTAATCTTGATTCAGCTGTAACCATATACAGATTCAATGCAGTGCAATGATGCATTGTGTAGAAATTCAGGCTTTTACACTCAAGCTAAATGTAACTGCAAACAGATCAGTGGATAACGTGAGACGCAACAAGTGCTTCATAAAACGTCTGCAGCTGCTGACTGATGGAATGATTGTGCAATCGTGAAATGTGTGGGTGAAGTGATTAGTGTGGACACTACAGTATGGCACTATAAAATTTTTTTGGAATTGGAAGATAGGGGTATGGTAAAGGAACTTTATGACAAGAACACCACTAGGTATGGTAGTTGGGGGGACACAATGCATTCTTTGAGATGATCGGGTCAGGGGGAGTCTAATAGCAGCTATTGTGTGCAGCTGCTGAGAGAAAATCTTTGTCTTTTTATTGTTTCAGTGATAGCCTGCAGTTTATAAGTAACTGCATTTTGGAAAAACGTATGCCGCCTACACACGATCGGTTTTCCCGTCGGAAAAAGTCAGATGTGAGCTTTTGGACAGGAATTCCGACCGTGTGTATGCTCCATCAGACTTTTGCTGTCAGAATTTCCACCAGCAAAAGTTTAAAAGCAGGTTCTTTATTTTCCCGAGGAAAAAAATTCCTACCGGAAAAAAACGTTTGTCTGTATGGATTTCTGATGCGCAAAAAAAAACACGCATGCTCAGAATCAAGCAGAAGATCCGAACTGCCTATTGAACTTCATTGATCTTGGCTCGTTGTACGTCTTGTACTTCACCACGTTCTCGACGGGCGCGATTTGGTGTGACTGTGTGTATGCAAGACAAGCTTGAGCGGAATTCAGTCGGAAAAACGATCTGAGGTTTTTCTGACGGGAAAACCGATCGTGTGTACGCAGCATTAGTTAAAGCCCATCTCTGGGGAAAGGGAAAATGCTCCCCTGTAGTGGGACTGCCTCCACACGATAAGGGCTCTTTCACACGGAGCGCCCGTTCAGGTCCGCCTGACAGTTTTTTTAGCGGACCAGAACGGGCGCTCCGTGCTCCTCTATGGAGCCGCGGATGTCAGCGGTGACATGCCTGCTGACATCCGACCCGTTTCGATCCGCCAAAGTGTGACGGAGGAAAAACCTACTTTTCCATCTGTCTGGCGGATCGGATCGGGTGAACACAGACTAACCGTCCGTGTTCATCCGATCCCCCCATAGGGGAGAGCGGAGAAAAGACAGGGCGGTCCCTGCACAGTGTGCGGGGACCGCCCTGTCATCCGCCGGCTCAGCGGGGATCAACGGAGCGATCCCCACTGAGCAAGCGGAGGTTCGCGGGGTGGATCATTACTGATCCGCCCCGTGTGAAAGGGGCCTAAGGGTTAAATGTTCCTTTAGGTCTAGGGGGCCACAAAAGTTTTATTTATGTGAAACTCTGTTCCCCTAGCAGTTGATGTGCTCTTCTACTCCCATATGCTTCAAGAGTGGGCTGTCCCACTGAGTACTCATGTCCAGTGCAGGGTTATGGACTCTTCATTGGACTTGATGACATCAGAGGGTGTGCAAGTATTCGAGGTTAGAAGGGCTGGTCTTATAGACTGGAAGGAGCCTGCAAGAATCAAGGATCGGGTAAGCAAAATCGTTTTTTCACTCCCTAAGATTTAAACAAGCATTTAATCCAGGGGTCAGCAACCCGCAGGCCACGGGGCTGCACCCCGGTCCGTCTCCGCAAATTTTTTGGCCCGTCAGTGCCCTGTGATTAATTCACTGGCACCCAGCCCGTGGACATGTTTGCCGCTATCCTCTTCATTGGACAGTGGTGTGTGGCTAGTATCATAGGGTTGGATGGGGGCGGAAACCACTAAAGTTAACTTTTTACAATAAATAGCAGGTGATTGGTTTCCGGGCGATCCCAGCAACCAATCACCAGCCTGTTGATGTAAAAAGTTAACTTCAGCGGTCCCCCCCCCCCTCATCCATTGCTGTGATACCAGCCGCTCGCCGATGTGCTAAACACCTGTGTAAGGTAAGAGAGTTGTGCCTACACAGTGTGTGTGTGTTTTTGTGTCTGTGGGGTGGGGTGCAGGGGGGAGCAGAGGACACTATGGGGGCTGAGAACACTATGGGGAAATAGGACAGAGGACACTATGGGGAAAGAGGACAGAGGACACTATAGGGCAGAGGACACTATGGGGGCCAAGGACACAGGACACTATGGGGGAAGAGGATATTATGGGGGCAGAAGACAAAGGACACTATGGGGGCAGAGGACAGAAGACACTATGGGGGCAAAGGACACTATGGGGAAGAGGACAAAGGACACTATGGGGGCAGAAGACAAAAGACACTATGGGGGCAGAGGACACTATGGGGGCAGAGGACACTATGGGGGAAGAGGACGCAGGACACTATGGGGGCAGAGGACACTATGGGGACACATGACACTATGGGGGCAGAAGACACAGGACACTATGGGGGCAGAGGACACAGGACACTATGGGGCAGAGGACACTATGGGGACAGAGGACACATGACACGATGGGGCAGAGGACAGAGGGACCCCATTCTCATCTGGGTACAGGGACACCATCTCCCCTGGGGACAGGGACCCCATCACCCCTGGGGATAGGGACCCAATCACCCCTGGAGACTTATCACTTGTGAACAGGGACCCCTTCTCACTTGGGGACAGGGACCCAATTTCCCCTAGGGATGGTGCCCCCATCTCCCCTAGGAACCCCATCTGCAGACCATGCTGGCTGGCGTCAGCCACCCTTGGGTGCCAGGATGGGGGAAGGGCAGTAAAATCCCAATCCCCAGCCACATGCTCCCTTAAGGTGAACTCGTTTTGTATTAGTGAAGCACCATATAGTGAGGTAAACCTGTACAGTTATTATTACTATATTAGGATTATTATTATCTTTATTTATTAGCAGGCCCTCCATGCATTCACATACATTGAATCTGGCCCCTAAATGGAAGAAAGTTTTCTGACCCCTGATTTAATCCTTGGAATGGGGAGGAAATTGATGGCTAACTAAATAAGCTTTCAGGGCAGGCCACCAATGTTGCTGTTATTTGCGAGGCAGTGGCTTGATGTTTTCAGCATGCAATGCAAAGTGCTGTTACAGGCAGGATCTCCAGGTAAGAAACTTTGCAACAAATTAACAAGAAAACTGTATACAGTGAGACATGGTGCCTACAGAAAACTAGATTTTGGCTTTACATAAACTTTAATAATGCTGGAGAAAATGAAGGTATGGCTATGACATTCCATGTACCAAACACACAGGTTAGAAAAGTTAAAGAAAAAAGTGTTGACCGGTTAGATTTTATAAAGTTTTCAGGTATTGATTAATAATCTATTGACAGAGGTGTCACTGTTGATGTTTGCCTCAAATTGCAAAACTTTTTTTTTCACAAAGAGAGTTAAAGATGAAATGTGATTATTAGCTTCACTAGTGCTTCAGTTTCTGTAGCTCTAGCGGTCATATATCCTGCTACTTTTCTTCTAAAGTTTCCTAAATTTTGTTAATTTTACGTTTTTTGGGGATTTTTACCAGTCCAAATTCTGGTAAAAATCAGTAAAAATTCTGGTCTGCAATTATTTCTTGAACATAATGTGCAATTCTTATTTCTTTATTCTACCATATTTTTTGTTCTACTGAGTTCAGGTCAGATACTGAAGTCAGATTTATGCAATAGATAGTACAAAAAGCAGTGTAGTAACTAATAGTAATCAAATAGAATTCACTTTCCTGAGATCACATTGATTCTCATTGTGCTATGGCTACTGCCCTTTATTACACTATATTACCAAAAGTATTGGCACGCCTGCCATTGAACGCATATTAACTTTAATGGCATCCCAGTTTTAGTCTGTAGGGTTCAATATTGAGTTGGCCCTCCCTTTGCAGCTATACCAGCTTCAACTCTTCTGGGAAGGCTGTCCACAAGGTTTAGGAGTGTGTCTATGGGAACGTTTGACCATTCTTCCAGAAGTGCATTTGTGAGGTCAGGCACTGATGTGAACGAGAAGGCCTGGCTCGCAGTCTCCACTCCAATTCATCCCAAAGGTGTTTGATCGGGTTGAGGTCAGGACTCTTTGCAGGCCAGTCACATAACATTTAATAGCATCGCCATCTTAGTCCGTAGGGTTCAATATTGAGTTGGTGCACCCTTTGCAGCTGTAACAGCTTCAACTCTTCTGGAAAGGCTGGCCACAAGGTTTAGTAGTGTGTCTATGGAAATGATTGACCATTCTTCCAGATGCGCATTTGTAAGGTCAGGTGCTGATTTGGGCTAGAAGGCCTGGCACACAGTCTCTGCTCTAATTCACCCCAAAGGTGTTCTATTGTGTTGAGGTCAGGACACTGCATAGGCCAGTCAAGTTCCTCCACCCCAAACTTGCTCATCCATGTCTTTATGGACCATAAAGGCAAGTGTCCCAATACTTTTGGTAATATAGTGTACTTATGTAAGAGCTGTTTTACTTGCCAATTTTCCAACTTGTCCTGTTATTTACACAGCACTGCCAACTGCTTGCTCCCATTTACCTCCTTACTCTTAGAATGTCTAGTCTTCAATCTTCCAAGCTGCTACCTTAGGGCCCTTGCACACTGGGCGGATCAGTAATGATCCGCCTCCGTGTGTCTGTCAGCTCAGCGGGGATCCTCCATAAAATCCCTGCTGAGCCGTCGGCTGACAGGGCGGTCCCCGCACACTGTGCAGGGACCGCCCTGTATTATCTCCGCTCTCCCCTATGGGGGATCGGATGAACAGGGACCGTGTGTCCGTGTTCATCCGATCCGCAGACGGAAGAAAAAATAGGTTTCTACTACAATCTGACAATACCCAAATGTTTTTCTCTGCTCCTCAGCTTGTCCCTTTAGTCTCCTTGCATATCACTAATTTACTTTACTTGCTGCTTGCACCTCACTAACATTTTCAAAATACACCCCCTTATTAACCAATGATACCACCAAGCTACTAATTCACTTCCTAGTTTTCTATCACCTTGACTATAGCAAATTCTCCCTAGTTGGCTCACACCTACACAGACTTTGCCCCCTTCAACAAAGTAGAACAGAAAGGGTGTAGGCAATCTCATGAATCACACTAGTGCTTAAAGGAAGGCTAAGTAATGCACTCATAATGATCTCATTGATTAATGCTCTAATAAAACCTTATAATCTAGGTTGTCATAACCACCAGGAACAACTGGCAGCCCAGGAAGGAAAACGGTATCATCCAAAGTGTTTACCATCCTAGGTTTGCATTTCCTGGTGGTGATTTTGACAATGACCTGGGCTCAGGGCTGTCTTTAATGTTGATTGGACCCTGGGCAAAAAAAATCTTGGGGCCTCCCCATGCAATTTTGCTGTCCACTTTCTCTGAGACATACAATAGATGTCAGCTAGACTTAGGCCTCGTACACACGATAGGTTAACCAGAGGACAACGGTCTGATGGACGGTTTTCATCGGTCAAAACCGATCGTGTGTGGGCCCCATAGGTTATTTAACCATTGGTTAAAAAAAAAGCCAACTTGCTTTACATTTTAACCGATGGATTTCTAACCAATAGGTCAAAACCGATCGTTAGTAGGCACAACCATCGGTTAAAAATCCACGCATGCTCAGAATCAAGTCGACGCATGCTTGGAAGCATTGAACTTCGTTTTTTTCAGCACGTCGTTGTGTTTTACGTCACCGCGTTCTGACACGATTGGCTATTTAACCGATGGTGTGTAGGCGCGACGGACCATCAGTCAGCTTCATTGGTTAACTGAAGGACGCCTAACCGATCGTTAGTATGCAAAAGCATTGGATAAAAACCCGCGCATGCTCAGAATCAAGTTGACGCATGCTTGGAAGCATTGAACTTCGTTTTTTTCAGCATGTCGTGTTTTACGTCACCGCGTTCTGACACGATCGGTTATTTAACCTATGGTGTGTAGGCGTGACGGACCATCAGTCAGCTTCATCGGTAACCTATGACAACGGTCCTTCAGACCGTTGTCCTCTGGCTATCCTATCGTGTGTACGAGGCCTTAAGCATGACATGACATATTTGTACCCTTCCATTCAAAGCACCTGAAAAACACAGGGTGCCATAACTGCTCTACAATTTGAACATACTATATGTGTCAAACAGGCTTCATATATTACCAAAAGTATTGGGACGCCTGCCTTTACACATACATGAACTTTAATGGCATCCCAGTCTTAGTTTGTAGGGTTCAGTATTGAGTTTGCCCACCCTTTGCAGCTATAACAGCTTCAACTCTTCCGGGAAGGCTGTCCACAAGGTTTAGGAGTGTGTCTGTGGAAATGCTTGACCATTCTTTCAGAAGCAAATTTCTTGAAAATGAAAGGAATACTTTGTGGACCGTAGGTCCCCAGAACAGTGTCCTTATTAGAAGCCCCCCCCCATTATATTTTAGAGATAGATGTTCTCCGTGGCTTCCGGGTATGGGCTGCGGGACTGGGCATTCCTATTTGATTGGCAGCCTTCCGACCGTCACATACAGCGCGTCACAAGTTTCCGAAAGTAGCCGAACGTCGGTGCGCAGGCGCCGTATAGAGCCGCACCGACGTTCAGCAACTCGTGACGCGCTCTATGCGCCCGTCGGAAGGCTGTCAATCAAATAGGAAAGCCCAGTCCCGAAGACCATACCCGGAAGCGTCGGAGAAGATCTATTTCTAAAACGGTAAGTACTGCATTGATTTTAAAAAAAACACCCGATTCTCCTTCCCGTAATTAGCCTCAATCTAATGTTAAATTTTTTTTTTCGGGTGAACCCCCGCTTTAACAAAACCTACCAGAGGTTTTAGCTTCAGTACTTTGATTCCCTAACCCAAAACAAGTATGGAGATAGGGACTTCTGACTTTCCTCTGTCTTTCTTGATGTAAATAATTCTAGGTCAATAATTCACAAAGTAATACAAGTATTTGTAAATTCAATCCCTAAAATCTCATATAAGCTTTAGCATGTTAATGTTTTTTCATATGTTCTTTTCATTATTTTAAATCTACAGCTATCAATAATAATTATTTGGAGATCCTGCCAAAAAGGCCCTTCGCTTACTTCCTGTTACATAGTATCAACATTCTATCCTGCCTTACACTGTCATATTGGATTCCAATGAAGACTACAAGTGACCATTTCAATACACATTACACAGGCATGGTTATTTTTGTCATTATCAGGACACCTGTGCTGAGATACTCAACCAAAAAGGTAAATTGGAGAAAGTGAAGGTTTTTGCAAGTTAGTGAAACACCCATAAAGGTTTATAAGATATATTTGCAACTATGCCATGGGGCAGAGACTCAGCTAGGATTGTGTAATGTGCAATTAAATAATTCCAATTTAGAGCGTGCACTGCTTACGCCTGATTACTCTAAGCTTTTCTCTATGTATTATGCCCTGCTTCTAGATAAAACGTCCCCAAAATTAGGGAAGGCCAGAGACAAATGGGTGGTGGATATACCAGACCTCACCCAGAAGGAATGGAAGGCAGTGTGTATCTCCTATCCGGACACAGTAATTTCTGCTAGAGATAAACTAATTCAGTTAAGGTATTTACATCACACATTTTCTACCCCCAAAAGGCTTTTCCTGATGCGTAGGAGAGTATCCACCACATGCCATAAATGTAACGGGGAACGAGGAGACTTTATACATATGGTTTGGTCCTGTAATAGGGTCAGGCTCTTTTGGTCAGCAGTAACTGCCTTCATCACTGATACTTTGATCTTCCTAATATCTGTACCCCTAAATGGTGCCTTTTGGGCAAGTTTCATGATGTTGAATTTTCTAACAAAACTAAAGTGTTTTTACATTTCCTGCTTTACTATGCCAGAAAAAGTAATTGTATTGTATTGGACTAGGTCAGAACCCTTACATATTGACTTATGGAAATGCTTAGTTAAAGGGGTTGTAAAGCTTCAAATAAAAAATAAATAAAATAACAAGTATGTCATAATTACCTCCACTGTGCAGCTCATTTTGCACAGAGTGGCCCCCGATCCACGTCTTCTGGGGCCCCTTGGCGGCTGTCTCGGTTCCTCCTTGCTTCTGGTAACCCCCCTGGGATGCGTTCTCCCAAGGGAAATACCTTGCGGGCGCGCTCCCGAGATCTGTATGCGGCATTCCATAGCCGCCGTCTACAGGACTCGGCCCCGCCCCCCGGCCCTCGCATCACTGGAGTTGATTGACAGCAGCGCGAGCCAATGGCTGTGCTGCTCTCAATCTATCCAATGGAGTGCTGAGAAGACTGGGCCGAGATCAAGCGTGTTCTCGACGCGGGACTTTCGAGGGCTCAGGTAATTAAACATAGGATGCATTAAGGTGAAAAAACATGAAGTTTTACAACCTCTTTAATCAAAACCTTCCATCATATAAGTTGACGTATGAGGCTAGAAAAGTTCACCAAGATTGATTTGGGGTCCCTGGTTGGACTCACAAGATACTAATGACTTCCTGCTTCATTTGCTAAATAATAACCCATGAGGCGGTTGCCAGTGTTTGGGTTTCCCGTTAGGGAAGCAAAGCAATAGATATGTACTGATCTACTCTAGTTTACTGTTGTTCTTTTTGATTGTCTGAACCTACTTTTATACCTGGCATTTGTACACAATGGCCCGGATTCAGAGAGATCTGCCTATCTCTCGGCGGGCGTAACGTATCTCAGATGAAGGCTTTTGCAAGTTAGTGTGACCCCACGTATTTGACGTTTTTTTACGAACGGCGCATGCGCCGTTCGTGAAAGAATCCCATTGCGCATGCTCAAAATTACGCCGCAAATCGTCAATGCTTTAGACGTGAACGTAACTTACGTACAGCCCTATTACCGAACGACTTACGCAAACAACGTAAAATTTTCAAAATTCGACATGGGAACGACGTCCATACTTAACATAGGATACCCCTCATATAGCAGGGGTAACTTTACGCCGGAAAAAGCCTAACGTAAACGACGTAAAAAAATGCGCCCGGCGGACATACGTTTCTGAATCGGCGTATCTACCTAATTTGCATATTCCTTGCGTAAATATACGGAAGCGCCACCTAGCAGCCAGCGTAAATATGCAGCCTAAGATACGACGGTGTAAGACACTTACACCGGTCGGATGTTAGGGAAATCTATGCGTAACTGATTCTATGAATCAGTCGCATAGATACGACCCCGCAACCTAGAGTTACGACGGCGTATCCGGAGATACGCCATCGTAACTGCTCTCTGAATCCGGGCCATTGTATTCATCTTGCATCTCAAAAAACAAGTAAAAAAAAAAAGCAATTATATAAGATGGCGTGAGTTTCAAGGACTTTACTACTTCACCTTAAGGAAGGGACCCAAGAAGGTTCTGAAACACCTGGACTCCTGCTTGACAAGACTGCATGGTATTTTCTAAGAGTCAAGCCTATAAGGGTTAATAGACACATTTTTATTAACATAGGGCCAGATTCACAAACGAGATACGACGGCGTATCTACTGATACGCCGTCGTATCTCTGTTTCTAACTATGCGACTGATTCATAGAATCAGTTACGCATAGATATCCATAAGATCCGACAGGTGTAATTGAATTACACTGTCAGATCTTAAGGATGCAATTCTAGGCCGGCCGCTAGGTGGCGAGGCCATTGTGGCCGGCGTAGAATATGCAAATGAATACTTACGGCGATCCCCGAACGTCCGAACGGCCCGTCGATCTAACTCTACGTCGTTTCCGTCAAGTTACGCCGCGTAAAACTAGGGCTGAGCCCTAGTTGTCTTAAGCCATGTTAAGTATGGCCGTCGTTCCCGCGCCGAAATTTAAACATCAACGTCGTTTGCGTAAGACGTCCGTGAATGGCGCTGGACGCCATTTACGTTAACATCTAAGCAAATGACGTTGGTGCGACGTCATTTAGAGCAATGCACGTCGGGTAATTTACCCGACGGAGCATGCGCAGTACGTCCGGCGCGGGAGCGTGCCTAATTTAAATGGGGCTCGCCCCATTCGATTGGGCCCGCCTTGCACCGGATGGATTTAGTATACACCGCCGCAAATTTCCAGGTAAGTGCTTTGTGGATCGGGCACTAACTTAGGAAATTTGCGGCGGTGTAACTTAAATTGTTTAAGTTATGTTGCACCCGGGCTACGTGAATCTGGCCCATAGTTTGTAGCATGTGTGCAATTGTTTACCAAAGTTTATGTTGAATTGTAGAACTATAGAAAAGAACCCTGACACCTAAGGTATACTAGGAATCAATGTCTCCCTGCCACTAGAACAGGAGAGTACTAGAAGATAAAAAAACTGATTTGTAGCGCTGATAGGAAAATAGTTAGAGAAATAGCCTCTAACACAATATTGTTGGGTACAATAAAGGAAATATGGGGTAAAGGTGTAGCGCTAGGAATGGTGATGATGAACAAAAAGTTCATGTAAATGAGTTCAATAATGTAAAGATGCCAGATTGATCACAACATAATCCACCATTGAAGAAGTTCAGTAGGATGAAGAAGGAAGAAACCGTCACCAACACAAGATCTGACTGACCCTTACCGTCAGTGTATAGGGTATACACAGTAAGCATATAATTCAAAGGCGATATCCATGGTTCCTCCTATTCATCGAACAGGCCGATACATGAGAAAGGTTCCTCCTTTCCCTGACCCACCAGTTATGCACACATTTAATCTCAGCACAACTTGGCTATAGGTATACTCCAGGAAATGAAGCCCGGTAATCACATGTATAAGGAGATGAAAGAAATACGCTTATTGTGCAGACATCCAAACAAAGGCGCCCCTGAAGATGCACATTTGTGACGAAATGTCGGGAGGAGTAAGGGACGTGTGACATATTGGTGCGGACGGAGACACAGCCACCATCTTGTTGGTAGGAAGCATTTGACGCTTTAGTTTTTGCTTGCTATACTTTATTACACGTGAGTTTTAATTAGCTTGTATTCAATAAATTTGCCTTTGTTTGGATGTCTGTGCAATGAGCGTATTGAATTATATGTAAACCAAAGCTCACAGCCCTTCCCCAAGCTCTCGGCGCTTATGGAAACAGATAAATAATAAAAAAATACACTAATATAACCAAACCATGCGAGAAGTAATATGCAGATCTATAATGCACCTCCCTCGCAATCAAGCTAATGAAAGCTAGAGCTGCTACTTAATCTCTGTCACATAGACAGATAAACATTAAATAAAAGACAACATATAAACAATATATATATATATACAGCAGCGCTCCTTATGGAATTTAAATGCTATTATATGACAGTCCAAAGTTCGTTTGAAAAGCCTATGGTAGAAAGAATAGTCCCAAACAAGATGTTCCGTGAGAAGACTTAGAAGAAATCTCCAATAGAGACGATCCAGTGATATCCTTAAAACCACCACCACTCATGCAATGAGCAAGTAAAACTCTTACCAGACAACGCTGGGTAATAAGCGTTGTATCGTAACTTAAATCACAGCAGGGGTTAAATCCAATCCAATCCTCATTAGATATCCTCTCCCATGTGAGAAAAGAAACAGACAGTGGCCCATAGCATAATTCCGTTTGGTTTAATAATAAAACAATATAATATAAAATGTGCACTTACACTTTAGAAGAGTAAGTCAGGCAATACAGGTGACAGCATTCATCATACGATCGGGTCACAGAAACGAGCATCCAGGGCGGCATCCACCACTCGGTTCAAGATTTGTTTCTCCCGCTTGTAATCACACGCCAGTAACGATCGACGTGATGACGTCACTATGATGGACAGTCGTACCAACGAACCCAGACGCGTTTCGTCATAGAGTTGACCCACAGATGAAGTCGATCGTTACTGGCGTGTGATTACACAGCGCAGCGGGAGAAACAAATCTTGAACCGAGTGGTGGATGCCGCCCTGGATGCTCGTTTCTGTGACCCGATCGTATGATGAATGCTGTCACCTGTATTGCCTGACTTACTCTTCTAAAGTGTAAGTGCACATTTTATATTATATTGTTTTATTATTAAACCAAACGGAATTATGCTATGGGCCACTGTCTGTTTCTTTTCTCACATGGGAGAGGATATCTAATGAGGATTGGATTGGATTTAACCCCTGCTGTGATTTAAGTTACGATACAACGCTTATTACCCAGCGTTGTCTGGTAAGAGTTTTACTTGCTCATTGCACGAGTGGTGGTGGTTTTAAGGATATCACTGGATTGTCTCTATTGGAGATTTCTTCTAAGTCTTCTCACGGAACATCTTGTTTGGGACTATTCTTTCTACCATAGGCTTTTCAAACGAACTTTGGACTGTCATATAATAGCATTTAAATTCCATAAGGAGCGCTGCTGTATATATATATATATATTGTTTATATGTTGTCTTTTATTTCGTATTGAATTATATGCTTACTGTGTATACCCCATACACTGACGGTAAGAACTAGAAGATAATCATGCAGCTCACTGGGATGGAACAACAGGGTTAAATTCCTTTGTGCTTGTAGTCAAAATGATTAGGCTGCATTTAATCCCCCCCCTCTCTGAAATGGGAACAAATATATCCCAAAGGGATACCCATAATCTTGCTAACTGTTGTTGATAAGCAGAAATAGGATGACCTCTGCCTTTTTCTTATAAAGTGAAATTGATCTCTAATTACCGAGAGAGTAGGATTGAAGGTAATGATAAAGCTATCTAACTAGCACTAAATGCCGGCATTTAAACTACACATGCATGGCTGTAATCTGTTGAGTTTCATCTCTGTCTGTATTGTGTTAAAAAGTAAAAAAACTGGAGGAAAGGACAGTGTAGAGAAAAACGTGGTCATTTGCTAAAATAACTGAGGCCTAGATTCTGAAAGGGCTTACGACGGCGCAACGCCAAGTGCGCCGTCGTAAGTCCTAATCTGGGCCGTCGTATCTATGCGACTGATTCTTAGAATCAGTTACGCATAGATAACCATTAGATCCGACAGGAGTAAGGCTCTTACGCTGTCGGATCTTAAATGCAATTTTTTTTCGCCGCTAGGTGTCGCCTCCGTCGTTTTCCCGATCGAGTATGCAAATTAGCAAAATACGCAAATTCCCGAACGTACGCGTGGTCAACGCAGTGAAGTTACAACGTTTACGTTAGATTTGTGACGCGTAAAGTTGCCCCTGGGTATATGAGGCGCAGTCAATGTTAAGTATGGTCGTCATTCCCGCGTCGATTTGCGTAAGTTTGCGTAAGTTGTCAGTGAATAGGGCTGGACGCCATTTACGTTCACGTCAAAACCAATGACGTCCTTGCGACGTCATTTAGCGCAATGCACGTCGGGAAATTTTAGGGACGGCGCATGCGCAGTACGTTCGGCGCCGGAACGCGTCTAATTTAAATGATCCACGCCCCCTACCCGGATCATTTGAATTAGGCGGGCTTGCGCCGGGGGATTTGTGCTACGCCGCCGCAACTTTACAGGCAAGTGCTTTGTGAATCAAGCACTTGCCTGTAAAACTTGCGGCGGCGTAACGTAAATGAGATACGTTACGCCGCCGCAGAGATGCGGCGATCTACGAGAATCTGCCCCTGAGATCCTATCATAAGTGGACAACAGGAAAACATGGAAAGAATGTAGGATGTTCCAAATACATTTGATCAGTTTTACTCTGCTTTCCATCACAACTAAGCTTCAATTTTTTTTTAAGTGGTCCTAGAATCAGATATATTCTTCCATGATAAGTGCATGCATGCTAAGTACGTGTAACACACAGGTATTTATTCCCTCTTCACAGATATCACAGTAGTTCCCCATCCCTTGACAATGTATTCAAGTACTTTTCCCTCCTGAAGCATAATGCTGTCATTGTTTTGGCATTATTCAAGGTCATTATCTAATTCCTGGACTGAGATTCTGGCTTAGAGATAACACAATCA
Source organism: Rana temporaria (assembly GCF_905171775.1). Classification (NCBI taxonomy): domain Eukaryota; kingdom Metazoa; phylum Chordata; class Amphibia; order Anura; family Ranidae; genus Rana; species Rana temporaria. The sequence continues at coordinate 34,972,235 of NC_053499.1, read as the reverse complement.
TGTAAATAATGGTGCCTGTGCAGTTTCTGGTTGTGTTCACAAAAGTGGGACATTGTCTTGCCTCTCTGATTGTGACATACTACATTAGCATTCAGGCCCGGTTCATACTGATGTAAATCTAATGCGATCCAAAAGGCATAGATTTGAATGTCATCTGAAAAAACATTGCTTTCTACGAGGGGTTAAGCACTGAGCCCAGAAAAACCCAGAAAAAATGAGCTAGGAAGCTGTAACTGCCACACTGTTCTACATATTCCCCCAGGAAGTCAATGCACTTGCGACATCTGTCCGGCAGATTCTGAAGTCCCTGCAAATAAAATTCTTCCGAATGCTGTTGTAACCACTCATTTGCAGCATTAGTTGCCTCCGGAACACTCCCAAATCATTGTCCTTTTTAGGTATTTTTTGGGGGAACAGATGATAGTCAGAAGGAGCCAGGTGGGAGCTGCGGTGGCTCAACGCGATTGGCACTGCGCTGACAAGCCATTCACCTCTGCAGCTAGAGGTTCGCATCCCGGTCTCAGCTACATGTGAATTGAGTTTGGTGGTCTCAGCCCGGCTCCCGGTGGGTGTGCTATGCGAGGTAAGCTTGCGCTTAGTACGCCCACCCCCCTCCCACAAAAACCACCACACTTACACGCACTCGAAATTGGGTTAACATGCACGCACTTTGACCACGCGGTCTCTAAAAAGAGAGGCAAAGGACTAACGGGGCTGGTTGAGCGGGCTAGATCCTCTCACTCCCTTATAGGGAGTCCCTCTGCCCCGTTGGGCTTCAAAGCGGAGCAGGTAGGGCGGGCTGTGTGGGAAGACCCCCTCACACACCCACCATTGCCACCCGGGGCATGGAGAAAGGTGGCAGATTGCCTCTGGGGGAGGCCTGCCTACTCCCAACTCCTGCAGTCCAGCTCCTCTCTTGAGTACACGCACAAAATACACTTTAAAAAAAAAAAAAAAAAGAAGGAGCCAGGTTGGATGGGGCATCACTTGAGGTAAGGTAAGTTTTGCCATATGTTTCACCTGCAGTGTGTGACGAGGTGTTGTCATGCAACAGAATGACACCTTTGGAGAGCTCTCCTCAACGTTTTGTCTTGATATTTTGACTCAACTTCATCAATAAAAGTCAGGAATATGTTGCATTGATGGTTGAACCCTTTTGGAGGTAGTCCACAAGCAGAACTTCCTTCTTATGCCGCGTACACACGACCATTTTTAATGGTCTAGAAAAAAAACAATGTTTTTTTTCAAGCCGATTCTTGTGAAGCCTGCCTTACCTACACACGATCGTAAAAAAAAATGCTCTAGCAAAGCGCGGTGACTTACAACACCTACGACAGCACTATAAAGGGGAAGTTCCATCCGGATGCCGCCACCCTTGGGGCTGCTTTTGCTGATTTTGTGTTAGTAAAAGTTTGGTGAGAGACGATTCGTGCTTTTCAGTCTTCGTGCTTTTCAGTCTGTTACAGCGTGACGAATGTGCTATCTCCATTACAAACGCTAGTTTTACCAGAACGAGCGCTCCCGTCTCATAACTAGCTTCTGAGCATGCGTATTTTTTCACGTCATTAAAGCCTACACACGACCGTTTTTCACGACGTGAAAAACGACAACGTTAAAAACGATGCGCAAAAAATAGAGCATGTTCTAAATTTTTAATGCCCATTTTTCACATCATGAAAAATTCTCTGGAGCCCACACATGGTCGTTTTTAATCACGTCATGAAAAATGTTTGTGTGTACGCGGCATTATGACGAAAAACTGTTGCCATTTGCTTTTGCACTGACCTTTGCACATGGAACTTCTTTGGCCTGGGGGAGCCACTGTGCCCCCATTCCTTAGGCCCCATACACACGGTCGGACAAAACCGGTGAGAATGGACCGAGGTTCAGTTTCATCGGTCCAAACCGACCGTGTGTATAGCCCATCGGTCTGTTTTCCTTCGGTCCAAAATTTTAAAACATGCTTCAAAACCGAACCGATGGACCGCTGCCCGATCGGTCCAAACCGATGGTTAGTACAGAAAGCATCGGTTCAAAACCCGCGCATTCTCAGAATCAAGTTGACGCATGCTTGGAAGCATTAAACTTTGTTTTATTCAGCACGTCGTGTGTTTGACGTCACCGCGTTCTGACCCGATCGGTTTTTGTAACGATGGTGTGTACACACATCAGACCATCAGGCCACTTCAGCGGTGAACCGATGAAAATGGTCCGTCGGACCATTCTCATCGGTTTGGTCCGACCGTGTGTACAAGGCCTAAGACTATTCCTTTGTCTCAGGATCATAAAAGTAGATTCATATCTCATTACCAGTAACCAGTTTGTCCAGGAAATCTGATGAATTTCTAGCAAAATGTTCCAAAACAGCCATGATGTCTCCACACGTTTCCTCTTTTGTTCAGTTGTCAAAAGTTTTGGGATCCACTTTGCTGCAAGCTTTCTCATTTCCAAGTCGTTGTGGATAATGGCACCAACTCTCTCCCGTGATATTCCCAGATATGTAGCAATACTTTTGACTGATATTCGGCGATCCTCAATGATCAGGTAATGGATGGCTTTCACATTTGCAGTCACAGGGACAGAAACAGGCCTTCCACTGGGTTTCTCACTTTCAACATCGAAATGGCAAATTTTAAAATTGGCGACCCAACGTTTAACTGTTGCATATGAAGGGCAACTGCCACCCAAAGTTTGTGACATTTCATCATGGACCATGCACCTTTTCCTTGGAGAAACAGGAAATTGATTATGGTCCTATGCTCTTCCACATTGATTTTTTCTAGAGGTGCTGCAATGTTCACTCTGGACCTAAAAAAGAAAGATACGTTAAGTATCTTTTGCACCATTGCACCATTGAATACAGACAAATTGACCAGTACATCCTGCAATTTACAGCTTCCTAGCTAAATTTTTTCTGGGTAAGGCTTATCAGCACCCCCTTGTATGAAGGCCATTCACATCGATGCAGTGCGATTTTGATCTGGTTAAAAAAAGGGTCCCGTGCGAGTTTAGTGTGTGTGTGGTGCAAATTTAATCTCCAGTTATGTCCAGTCCTTTTAGAAATCAAATTAAATTTGCACTTTTAAAAACATAAATTGCACTGTGAAATCGCATCAATTTGCACTGCATAAGTTTGAACCGGGCCTCAGTCTGATCACTGAAGGAGAGGAGACTAAAGAAATGCTTCCTCCTGCCTACATCAGACTGGTACAATCATTCAGCCTAGGCATAGTTACTAACTGGAGCTCAAGGACTATTCTATAAGGATTATACTTAATGCTAGGTTCACACCTATGCATGTGGCTGCTGGTGCAGGAATCTCAGTGATACCCACACCCAAAATTACCCGCAGGGTGACAAGCTGCTCTTAGGAAACATGCAGGGCTGCCATTCATTCTGAATGGCACCTCCCACGCCTGTAAAAATGCAGCATGCTTGTAGGTGTGGGAACCACAGGGAAATTGCATGGTCAAAAAGACCATGCGAGTTCCCTGCAGCTGTGTTTTTGGTAAGGTGCATGCTCCTTTTTATGTGGAAATGCAGGCACAACAGCCAATTCATTTGAATGGGCTGCCATGCCTGAGCAAACACGGGCCACAAAAAGGGTAAGGTTCGAACCTAGCGTAAAGGGTTTGGCCACCCAAAAGTGATATTTTAGTTATAAGTCAAGCCTGGTGGACTCAATAAGCCCTTGACTTACATGTCTGGAATGCAATATGGTTGATTTGTTAAAGGCAATAAGCTACCCTTTGCAAGGGAAGAGGCACTTTGCAAGGATATCTTCCTCAGAACTTAGTGAATGAGGTAAGGTTCTGCTGACTTCCATCATCCAATCTTGTGTAGCATTACCCCCAAAGTAGCCACTTGGTAATTCTGAATGTGAATTAGTACCAGGAACTAGACATAAGACATTTTAGTGGTAAATTGACTCAGTAGGGGAGATTTACTAAATCTGGTGCACTCAGAATCTGGTGCAGCTGTGCATGGTAGCCAACTTCTAACTTCAGCTTGTTCAGTTCAACTTTGACTTATAAACCTGGAAGCTGATTTGTTTCTATGCAGAACTGCACCAGATTTTGCACATTCCAGTTTTAGCAACCCCCCCCCCCCCCCCCCCCCAATGTATTGATATGGTTTCGAATAAATGGTGGTTTGAGCATAAATGAAGGTAGGTTCAGACACATTCCACTAGGCAGTATAATCATTATACCAAGGTAACTTAGAATAGAGTTATGTACCACTAGACTGGGATTACCTCATGAAGTTGGCAATAAACAGTGCATTTAAGCATTAACTACAATGTGAATAAATATACTATAACTAGTCCAGAGTGCAGTCTAGGAAAATGACTAGGATATGGTACAATGTCTCTTAGCATAAGCAATAGGTGAAGGTCCCTGTGTCACAGCTGCCTAAGGGACAGTCTTTAATCATAACTCTTCAGCAGGCTAGCGTCAGGGCCCAGTTGTACCGTTGGTGTACGTGAGAATACTCCTAGTCAAGTCTTCAGACAGCAATAAGGCTACTAGATGGCTATAAGGTAAATTCCTAAAGGGCTCGGTCACTCTAGCAGCAGATAGTAAATGCCCACAGCAGCAGCTCACTAGTCTCAGCAATACTGCAGCTCACTATCCGTTCACACACATAGATTAGTTCACTTTGTGCTTTTCACCTAGGTGGCTCTGGCTGTTAGCACACCTGAACTTAGCACTCCAGATCCTGCTCAGCCATTATGCAGCAGTAGCGGTGCACACTGAGCAGCGATGTGCACTCTCTGGGCTTGCTTGTGTCAAGAGGAAGCTGTGTCCTCTACAGCCTGAGAAAATGTAGCTCTTTCTCCTGGCAATCACTATCTGGGCAATGTGGTTCAAAAGCTCTTGATACAGTTTTTCTCCTCTGGAATAAAGTCCCCACAGTGCAGTTCTGCCTGACTCAGTCTACTGAACTCTTCCTTCTCAGAAGCTCCCTCCTCTTGCCGATGTAGAGAGCAGCTGCAGCCAGTGTTTCTCCGACTCTACATTCTTAGCCAAGCACCTGGCTACACTTGTACAAGCAGAATTTTTTTTTCCCCTTGATTGGGTTTTCTTTGCAATGTGAAAAGGAATATTCCCCTGCAAAGTGAATATCCTATCTGTCTTTAATAAATCAACTTCAATGAGTCTATTATTCTTATGCTTTTTTTTCTTGTTATTCACCAGTAATTCAATTACTCACACAGTCAGCGTAATTTGAAATTTCAGCTTGCATGCAGAGAATAATATGATTAATATAAAGAGAGAATGTTTTTAGGTTTTGGATGAAGTGAGAAAGGATTAGATCTCTTGTCAGGTTTTACTCCATCCTGTCTGGTGAAAATGTTGTCCCCAGGGCAGTAAGTGGGGGAAATTTTGTTAAAGCGGGGGTTCACCCGAAAAAAAAATTTAACATTAGATTGAGGCTAATTACGGGAAGCACAATCGGGTGTTTTTTTTTTAAATCAATGCAGTACTTACTGACTGGGCATTCCTATTTGATTGACAGCCTTCCGACGGTCGCATACAGCGCGTCACGAGTTGCTGAACGTCGGTGCGGCTCTATACGGAGCCTGCGCACCGACGTTCGGCTACTTTCGGAAACTCGTGACGCACTGTATGCGACGGTCGGAAGGCTGTCAATCAAATAGGAAAGCCCAGTCCCGCAGCCCATACCCGGAAGCGGCGGAGAACATCTATCTCTAAAACGGTAAGTACTGCATTGATTTAAAAAAAAAACCACTTGATTGTGCTTCCCGTAATTAGCCTCAATCTAATGTTAAAAATTGATTTTTTTGGGTGAACCTCCACTTTAACAGCAACACAGATCAGTTTTCTACTGTTGTCTTTGCTGTTACCGATTTTCCCTCACATCCGGTTTTGCAAACAGTTATTTTCAGAACAGAAAGGTGATATCTCTCTAACGGAGCCCAAAGTAGCAGTAAAACCAGACAGCTGCTCTAGCCTTTCCATATTCTATTTGAAACTAGAAAAAAGTTTTGGGTATAGATATATATATTAGCAATTTTTTAAAGAATATACCTTTTGTTTTGTTTTTTATTACACTTACCTAAAAATACTTCTGTAATGATAAGATTGCATTAAAGTGTATATTTCTCTAAATATTTGTTTCCTTGTGTGTGTTCACATATGAGTGTTTTACAAATCATTGACTCTATCATGTTCATTTCCTTCTACCTTCTAAATTACCTGGTTGATCCTAGCAGTTAGCTTTTTATCTTGTTATTAACTGACCACATAAAACACAGAAGCTGATCTGTGTTAGTGTGGTCAGTTTTCATGCTTTGGCTGGCCATTCAGATGTGCAGAACCCAGTGCAGACACATGGTATGACTGTATTGGGTAGTTTATTCAGCCACCACATCCCTCCACCCAATCACAGCCTGATTCTGGCACACACCCTTTCCCAATTGCAGCCTTCTTTTTTAACATGACCCTGCTCAAATAGAGCCTGCATCCGCAGTGCCTTATAACCAGTGACGGCCCATCCATATGGGGTGCAGGGTCACCACCTCCCTAAGCCATGTGTCAGGCCCAATCTACATGCAGGGTGTCGGACGCATGGGTTCCAAAGTTTTTTTTTTAAAAGTTGTTCCAGTTGTGGACAATAGTGCATTAGTATTTGCTATCGTCTACCTGATTCTCCTCCCGGGCCAATCAGGAAGCAGTTCCTGTGACCCGATTGGCCAGGGAGTCCTACTCCCTGGCCAATCTTGTCTCAGGACACACTTCCTGTTTGACTGGGATGAGAATTAACGGTCCGGCCCCTTATTCCCCCGTGACTCCAAAGGTAATGCCCTGATCGCCACCATCACTTCTGTCTCCTGTGGGTGGTGGGGGGTTTGATTGCTGCATTTCCATCTGTCTCCAGGGGCGAGTGTGCAATCGCCACATTCCTGGCCATCTCCCGTGGGGGGGGTTAGTGTTAGTTTGCTGCCCCCCCCCCCATATATTAAGCACTGGCTGCCACTGCCTATAACTCTGCTCCCCACTATCATAAAGAAGAGATGCATGGTCACATAACTTTTAAACCTTGTAAAAATAATAAAGATTATTTCTGAAACTAAGCAACAGCAGTTATGGTGCCTGCATAGTTATACTGTATTAAAAAGTCTCTATAATATTGTATATTCATACCTAAAATAACATAATATAAACAAAAATAAAAAATTAATTATCACAAACAAATCCTTTACATAAAATCTATAGCCCTTTTGAAGTTTTTTTTAATATATTTAGGCATTTGTATTTACCGTAAATTTTTACATAAACATACATTAGCAATAATATAAATATGTTTTTTTCTATTTATTACTAGCATGCTTTGCTTAACATTACTAATTAGGGATAGTACTTTATTTCTTCTCTGTTTCTCTCAGGCTCTAGAACAGAACAGTGCTGTCAATATACTTTGTAAATAATACACTCCTTAGGTGGCATATCTCGTGATTGATTTTCTCACAGCAGTTCAGCACTGCGGGGATGCTAAGTGCACTGCATAACATACCGATAACTCCTGGAGGAAAATTTTAAAATATAAAATATAAGTAGGAAAATATGGCAACACAAGTAAAATGTTTAAATCACAATTAAAACAACAATTGAAATAGCGCTTTAAGTTCATAAAATACAATTATATAATGCCTGTAATTTTTTTTTTTAAATAATCAAAACAAAAAAGAAATAGTGTCATCTGAAAGCTATATTTTTGCAGCTTAAAGGTATAACCTTGCAAGTGTACCATTAGTTCACATCTATCAATGAACAGCACCCTTCAAACATCCTGTTAGGAAACATTTTGAATAGGTTGAAATGGTTCATGAGCTTGATACAATATCATTTGAAATTAAAGGTTCAGATTCATTGGCTCCCAGCCTATTACATGCTCCAGAGATCTTTGTAGGTCTACACGTGAGTGTGTAGGCAAGCACAAAATTAACATGATAGACATTGCACTGACCTCCAACTGTTGAGATGGCATTTTTTATTTTCACTGGGGGTGAAGTTGTCATACAATACTCCAGTATGGTTTCTGACACTATAAATCAGTCTGTCTTTCATAAAGTGACAAAACCACTAAGAAAGGCAAAAACATGAAAAATAGGGTATTCCTTCTATCGTTGAACATATTCTTTGACATGCAGCAAGCATGTGTCTGGGGGAAAAAAATCAGCTAATAGACCTGCTTTTACCAGAGGATGGAAATTTCATAGTATTTCACTGAGGCTGTCCCTGTATTTGGTGATGCAAAAGTGCCCAGTCACTGGCCAATATCTATCAACAAAGAGAAAAGAAAAGAGAGATGACATTTGGAGTCTTAAAAAAACAAGTAGTAAATTCAAAATATATAAGAATATATAGAAGGCAGATGGATGTCTTACCGTCTCAGGTAGGAAACTTAAATAAAGGGAAATATTAAAAAAGGTATTGTAGGGTACACCAATTTATAAAAGTTTATGTTTTTCCATCTTTAACACTATTACATTTCAAATCCTAAATTACTAGTTCCTAAATGACTATGAAACTCTCAGTAAAAATTATCAGATGATAAAAAAATGGAAAAATTGACAAGCAGAAACCCACAAGACACTTACAGTTGTGTTCAAAATTATTCAACCCCCCCAATGCTGTAAAGGGTTTTAGGGAATTTAGTGTACATTTGTAATTGTATTCAGAATGAAATCCTACAAGGACTTCTTAAAGAACCATATGCAACTAAAATGACATCAATTGGTTTTGTAATACAGTAGTAAATGTTTATTTTGTGAATTCTTCATTTACACAATTATTCAACCCCTTAAAGACTACCACTCTGAAGAACAGAGGTTCATTGAAGTGTTTTCAATCAGGTATTGAAAACACCTGTGGATGTCAGGGAGCAGCAATACAGCCTAATAAGCACCAATCAGGCAGCTTTAAAATGACTGTGATACTCAGCTCCTTCTAGACATTTACTGGTGTGGTTACAAACATGGTGAAGTCAAGGGAATGGTCCAGGAAGACAAGAGAAGAGGTGATTACTCTTCACAGGAAGGGCAATGGCTATAAGAAGATTGCAAAGATGTTAAACATACCAAGAGACACCATAGGAAGCATCATTCGCAAATTCAAGGCAAAGGGCACTGTTGAAACGCTACCTGGTCGTGGCAGAAAGAAGATGCTGACTTCGACTGCTGTGCGCTACCTGAAGCGTAGAGTGGAGAAAAGTCCCCGTGTGACTGCTGAGGAACTGAGAAAATATTTGTCAGATGTGGGTACTGAAGTTTCTGCTAGGACAATACGGCGCACACTGCGTAATGAAGGCCTCCATGCCAGAACTCCCAGGCGAACCCCCTTGCTGTCTCCAAAGAATAAGAAGAGTCGACTGCAGTATGCAAAAATCATGTGGACAAACCACAGAAGTTTTGGGATTGTGTTCTGTGGACTGATGAAACAAAATTAGAACTGTTTGGGCCCATGGATCAACGCTATGTTTGGAGGAGGAAGAACAAGGCCTATGATGAAAAGAACACCTTGCCTACTGTGAAGCATGGCGGGGGGTCAATCATGCTTTGGGGCTGTTTTGCTTCTGTAGGTACAGGGAAGCTTCAGCGTGTGCAAGGTACCATGAATTCTCTTCAGTAACAGGAGATAGTGGATAACAATGTGATGCAGTCCGTCACAAACCTGAGGCTTGGGAGACGTTGGACCTTTCAACAGGACAATGATCCCAAGCATACCTCCAAGTCCACTAGAGCATGGTTGCAGATTAAAGGCTGGAACATTTTGGAGTGGCCATCGCAGTCACCAGACTTAAATCCGATTGAGAACCTCTGGTAGGACTTAAAGAAAGCAGTTGCAGTGCGCAAGCCTAAGAATGTGACTGAACTGGAGGCTTTTGCCCATGACGAATGGACGAAGATACCCGTAGATCGCTGCAAGACACTTGTGTCAAGCTATGCTTCAAGTTTAAAAGCTGTTATAACTGTAAAAGGATGTTGTACTAAGTACTAAGATTGAATGTCAATTGGGCGTTGAATAAAACTGATAATGATGTGAGCACAGAAAAGACATTTGTGGTTATTTCATTATAAATGTTATGTTATATTTGTCTGACCTACACATGCCTCTTTGATTTAATTGTAAGCAGGATGACTGAATGATCAAAATCAATGTCAAACTGGGCAAAACAATCAATTTCAGTGGGGGTTGAATAATTTTGAATACAACTGTATATTGAAAGGAAAGGGGCTGAAATGTAAAGACAAAGGTAGAGGATTTTCTTCAAGAATTAAGAGCCCACAGATGTAAAAAAATAACCAGAGTTAAGCCTCGTACACATGACCGGTTTTCCCAGCAGGAAAACTGCCAGGAGAGCATTTGGCCGGGAATCCCGGCCATGTGTATGCTCCCTAGAAGTTTTTCTATCAGGAAAACAGCCGGGAATCCCAACGGGAAAATAGAGAACCTGAGTGTTTCCTGCCGAGAAAACCGGTCGTCTTTATGGGTACCTGTCCAAAGGTAAACCCGCGCATGCTCGATAAGCCTTTTGACGCATGCGCGGTAGCATACAAGGCTGTAGCAAGATGGCGGCGAGGGCATCGAATGTGACATCACCGCGTTCTTGCCATTCAAAAGAACAGCAGGTCTTTTGAATGGTCGTCTGTATGCACGGCTTGGCAAGCCACGCTTGCCAGAAATCCCATTCCCGGATTCCCGGCCGTGTGTACAGGGCTTAGGGGTTTTAATCACCGAGAATAGGCCTAACCAGTTCATGCCTAACTTTATTTTTTACTATGGGGGTGGGAGTGTGTGAATGATGTATTGTGGTATGATTTAGGTGAAACAGCAGCCCCAAGAACATTAACAAGTGAATGCTGCACTTTAACCCTTTTACTGCTGCCGGCATTTGCCATACGTTGGTGGTGGTAGGGTGTTTTACACACACCCCAGCAGCTGCAGTATGTGCAGTGTGTGTAAATCTGACAATCCAACTGTCGGCTGTCAGATGGAATTGATCTAGTGGCTGTGCATAACAATTATATATAACACCTAGAGGTCTTAAAGCAGTCAACGTACAATGACGGCAATTCGCCCAGCAGAGCCAACCTGCTTCAGTACAACTGCCGCGGCGGCTGGTCTTTAAGTGCCCTACAGCAACCCTTCTGTTATTGTGAGGGGGGGGGGCCTTATCCGAAAACCCACTTACTGGCCCTCCTAAGCCTGCTGATCATGGCTAAAAGGTCATGCAGAATATTATGGTTGAGGAAAAAATTGGTCTGGTGAATTTGCACATACATTTGTTGGAATCACAAATTTCCAACCTGCAGGACTCAAACTACATTCTAACGTGACTAATAGAGATGAGGTTCAGATTTGCTGCATCTATGGATGAATTCAATAATTCTGAATTTGCACAGCTGGATATGGAAGCAGATGAACAGGAAGAGATGTATATGCACTCCAACACTGGCAAGCATTCCAAAGCACCAGACCATCCTCTCAATCCCTACTGAACATCCACGATGGCGGTACTAGAAGTGTTTCCTGGCTATAGATTGCCTCTGTCTACTCGCTTCACGCTAACTGCTGCAAGGACAAAATTTGTGAGTGCATTACTTTTTTTTTTTTGGCATAAAAATGTAGAATTGATACTGTAGGAGAGTGAACTCTGTCTATGTTTTGTCCTTTTCAAAACTGCAAGGCTAAAACTTTATTTATATTATTGACTGCAACTCAATGACAGTCTCTCACTCTCTTAGTTGAGCTATTTTGTTGGTCCCTAACTCTAAACTATCTGTGCTGATATATATGTACTGTATATATTTATATCCAGTGGACCCTAGACAGGTATTCATTTCTCTGAACAGGTATTCATAGCTTTTATTTAGTTTAACCTCTACTGCCAGATTCGCCTCATATGACAGTAGAGGTAGAATACCTTTTCTCACCTGACATGACACCTCGTTAAAATGGGGATAAGCTTGAGGATTGTCTGTTCCTTGGAAGATGTATCTTCGGCATTGTATATCTCGGAGCATGTATGAAATAGACAGGTCACATCTCTGACATTTACTGTAATGTAGCTTCCCTAAAGCAGCTCTTGAGGGCCAAAGAAACACAAAATTGTATTGATGTATCATGTGACAGTTCGTTTATGTTGGGTGTTACAAAGCTTCCTTTGCTCTGCCAATTTCATACTTGGAGCCATTTGTGATCAATATCAAAACGGTATCACACAGCATTATTTGTGAAGAGTGAAGGCTGGACTGTGTGTTCTGAAGGCATTATGTGGGTTATAAAAGCACATGTAACAGGGTTGTTAAGGGGCTAGAATCATCAATTTGATTTTCATATTTTTCAAAACATGCTTTTTTTTATGTTAAATAAATTAAATTATACAGTGCCTTGAAAAAGTATTCATACCCCTTGAAATTGTCCACATTTTGTCATGTTACAGCAAAAAACATAAATGTATTTTATTGGGATTTTATGTGATAGACCAACACAAAGTGGCACATAATTGTGAAGTGGAAGGGCAATGGTAATTTTTCAAATAAATATGTGAAAAGTGTGGCGTGCATTTGTATTCAGCCCCCCCTTGAGTCAATACTTTGTAAAACCACCTTTTGCTGCAATTACAGCTGCATTTTGGGGATGTCTCTACTAACTTTGCACATCTAGAGAGTGACATGTTTGCCCATTCTTATTTGCAAAATAGCTCAAGCTCTGTCAGATTGGATGGAGAGCGTCTGTGAACACCAATTTTCATGTCTTGTCCCAGATTCTCAATTGGTTTTAGGTCTGGACTTTGACTGGGCCATTCTAACACATGAATATGCTTTGATCTAAACCATTCCATTATAGCTCTGGCTGTATGTTTAGGGTTGTTGTCCTACTGGAAGGTGAACCTCCACCCCAGTCTCAAGTCTTTTGCAGACTCTAACATGTTTTCTTCTAAGATTGCCTGTATTTGACTCCATCCGTCTTCCCATCAACTCTGACCAGCTACCCTTTGCCTGCTAAAGAAAAGTATTCCCACAACATGATGCTGCTACCACCATGTTTCACGGTGGGGATGGTGTGTTCAGGGCGATGTGCAGTGTTAGTTTTCTGCCACACATAGCGTTTTGCTTTTAGGCAAAAAAGTTACATTTTGGTCTCATCTGAGCAGAGCACCTTCTTTCACATGTTTGCTGTGTTCCCCCGCATGGCTTCTCGCAAACTGCAAACAGGACTTTTTTTATGGCTTTCTTTCAGCATTGGCTTTCTTCCATAAAGGCCAGATTTGTGGAGTGCACACCTAATAATTGTCCTGTGGAAAAAATAAACCACCTGAGCTGTGGATCTCTGCAGCTCCTCCAGAGTTACCATGGGCCTCTTGGCTTCTTCTCAGGCCCCGTACACACGACCGAGTTTCTCGGCAGAATTCAGCCAGAAACTCGGTTCAGAGCTGAATTCTGCCGAGAAACCCGGCCGTGTGTACACTTTCGGCCGAGGAAGCCGACGAGGACCTCGGCGAGGAAATAGAGAACATGTTCTCTATTTCCTCGTTGTTCAATGGCAAAAGTCGGCCCGCCGAGTTCCTCGGCGGCTTCCACAATGAACTCGACGAGGAACTCGATGTGTTTGGCACGTCGAGTTCCTCGGTCGTGTGTACGCGGCCTCAGATTTGATGCTTTCAGTTTAGGTGGACGGCCATGTCTTGGTAGGTTTGCAGTTGTGCCATACTCTATCCATTTTCGGATGATGGATTGAACATCTCCATGAGATGTTCAAAGCTTGGGATATTTTTTATAACCTAACTCTGCTTTAAACCTCTCCACAACTATATCCCTGACCTGTCTGGTGTCTTCCTTGGCCTTCATGATGTTTGTTCACTAAGGGTCTCTAGCAAAAACCTCTGAGGGCATCACAGAACAGCTGTATTTATACTGAGATTAATTTACACACAGGTGGACTCTATTTACTAACTTCTGAAGGCAATTGGTTCCACTAGATTTTAGTTAGGGGTATCAGTGTAAAGGGGGCTGAATACAAATGCACGCCACACTTTTCAGATATTTATTTGTAAAAAAAAAAGTGAAAACCATTCATCATTTTCTTTTTACTTTGTGTTGGTCTATCACATAAAATTCCAATAAAATACATTTATATTTTTGGTAGTAACATAACAAAATGTGGAACATTTCAAGGGGTATGAATACTTTTTCAAGGCACTGTAAAATTTGACTGACCACATTTCGAATGTGTGTGTAGGGGGAGGGATTTGTGGGGTCGTGGTTAAGTTCCAGCACCTATTGTTTAAGAAAAAATGCCCTGAGTATGACTATCCCATCTTTCACTGCATTTATATAGCAGTATCTATTAAAAGACAATCAGTGATTTCATCAGTGACACCTTCTACCTTAGATAAAATTTCCAAGATGGTGCTCGGCATGTGTGTCAAGCCTTGGTTTGATATGTGTAACTGAGCATGTCCCATTCCAAGCCTCGATCCCATAACGGAGCGAGATTTGTTTGGGCAGCGCATGTGACCTTCCTTTATCAACACCAACTAGAGGAGGAGCTTGACAGAGTGTTATGAACCCGGTGACTCCCGTGTGCTCACAAACTCCCATTGATCTCGGCCGTGTCTCATAGCGCTACAAACTAACAACTTCCGCTGCAAAGACACCTGCTAGTGGAATTTATTTAACAAAAAATGTGCATATACTGTATATGGAGATGCTTTAAAGGACCTACTAATATTAAAACAATGAATTTAAAAACTTTGCTCAAGTCATCTCTTGAAAGTTTATATCTAGCTTTATGGAACATGGAATTATTTGTAATAAAACACTCCATATCTACCAATGATTATAATGAGTTAATATCATAATGTGTTATAATGAAGTTATCAAATACTTCCTATTGATATATTCTTAAAATATCTCTGATCTCTTGAACCTACAGTATCTCACAAAAGTAAGTACACCCCTCACATTTTTGTAAATGTTTTATTATATCTTTTCATGTGACAACACTGAAGAAATTGCACTTTGCTACAATGTAAAGTAGTGAGTGTACAGCTTGTAAAACAGTGTAAATTTGCTGTCCCCTTACAATAATTCAACACACAGCCATTAATGTCTAAACTGCTGGCAACAAAAGTGAGTAGTTTAGGGGGAGGGAAGGCGGGAGTGGGAAGGAGGGAGGAGGTGGGGGGAAACCTCTCAACATATGTCTTGCAATTTTCTTTCTATGTCCTTATCTCTTTCTTTCTTTTTTTTTGTCCCCCGAACCTCTTCACTCTCCATATGTTCTCCTAAACCTTTGAGCCCACCTGTGAGTGGGAATAAGGATTGGAGATGGAAGTGGAGGGTAATATAAAAATTTAAGATGACATCAATAAATTTCCAAACATATAGGGCCAGATTCAGAAAGACTTACGCCGACGTATCTACTGATACGCTGTCGTAAGTCCAAATGTGCGCCGTCGTATCTATGCGCTGATTCTCTAAATCACATACGCCTGAATTGTGGGAAGATACAACCGACGTAAGTCTCCTACGCCTTCGTATCTTGGGTGCATATTTACACTGGCCGCAAGGGGCGCTTCAGTTGATTTACGCGTTGAATATGTAAATGACCTAGATACGCCGATTCACGAACGTACTTGCGCCCGTCGCAGTAAGCTACGCCATTTACGTAAGGCGTACGTCTGGCATAAAGATATACCACCAAATAGCTGGTCTAAGTCGTGTAGGGTATGGACGTCGGAACTGCCGTCGGACTTTACGTCGTTTGCGTAAGTCATACGTGAATGGGGCTGGGCGTAGGTTACGTTCACGTCGTACGCATTGAGCCGTCGTTTCTTAGGGAGTATATGCAACGTGATTCTGTGCATGCGCGCGCATGTGCCGTTCGTACGGCCATGCATTTACATGGGGTCACGACTCATTTTAATACAACACGCCCACTACCTGCCTACTTTGAATCAGGCGGGCTTACGCCGGCCTATTCACGTTACACTGGCGTAAATATGGGAGCAAGTGCTTTGTGAATACTCAGCTTGCCTCTCAATGTTACGGCTCAAAGACACGCCGATGTACCTGAATCTGGCCCATAATGTTTAAGGGCTAAATACACCAGGGAAAAGACATACAATCTTAAAAGAAATTAAACAATACTCTGCAGGGGTAGTATTTCGATAAGAGTCACATATCTCTCATGATACAAAAGTAAACCTATACTCAAAAGATTACCCAACATGGTAATATAGGGACAATCAAAAAAGCAAAGCAGGTGGCCATAGGGATGGTCAGAGAGGTGCAGTTTACCCTAAAAGAAAAGATGGTTGACCCTGTAGGTCGGCTTCTGTTTCTAAAGCAAAGGTTACATGACACAGACTGTACACTGGAAAATATTTATTGTTCCAATAAAAACCTGGCAGGTTATTTGAAAGAGGCCCTGGGGAAATTCATGGATTTTAAGACAGGTAATCTGATTATGGCAGGAGATCTGAATTTTTGCATGGATCTGAAAATGGATAGTACGTCTGAGGCACAGGGGATTAGGAATCGACAACTCAAGATGATTAAGAAGAAGTTGCATCAATGCCAAATGATAGATGTGTGGAGAGTCCAACATGCTAAAATAAATATTTAACATTCCACTCCCTGTGCATGGGACATACTCAAGGATTGACTACATAATGTTTCAACATAGGCTATTGGACTCCGTCGTCAAACCAAAGATTGAAATAATTTCAATGTCAGACTATGCCCTAAGTGATAATGAAGATGAGGATATTGGGAACTCAGAATAGGACTAATACATGGAGATGAAATGAGATACAAGATAAAGAAATGGAGGATAAAATAAAAAAAGAGTTAGAACAATATTTTCAGTTAAACTAACCCAAGGGGTATCGTAAGCCACGATATGGGAGGCCCACACGGCCTACATTTGGGGAATCCTGATATCCATGGGAACTCAAAAAAGAAGGATTGAATCAAATGGAAATACTAATAAAATAAATATATGAATTAGAACTACATTAAAAAAAATCAGATCCTAAAGGTACAACATGCTCTTGTGATAAAAAGGGATAAACTAAATGAGCTAATGGGGCAAGAGACCAGACGGGTCGAGTGGCCAAAGAAAGATACCAGTGGGGAAATAAATCAGGAAAATATCTTGCAAGAATATAAAAAAATCAGTAAACTTTATAGGTAAAATTAAAAAATATACTCTGTAAAGCAAAAGGGACACCAGGAAACCAAATTAAAAATAATAGAAAGGATACAAGAATATCTAAAGAAAGCTAGATTACCCAAGGCATCACAGGGAAAATTATTACCTTTAGAGATACCTATAACAGAAGAAGAGATTAATATGGCTTTTAAAGAGCCCAGGCCCAGGCGAGTTTGTAAACCATTATTTTAAGAAGTTCGAAGGATAGTTAACACCAAAGTTATGTTCATACATGAATGGGCTAGGAGTAAGCTTTTAGATGAGGAGGGAAGCATTATTAGCCTCTATTACAATTATACCCAAAGAGGGAAAATATGCAACCCTATGCTCTAGCTATGACAATATCATTGTTAAATGTGGACACATAGGGCCAGATCCTCAAAAAGCCAGCGCAACGTAATTTTTGGCATTTAAGTTACACCACCGCAAAATCTTTACCTAAGTGCCCGATCCACAAAGCACTTACCTAGAAATTTTGAGCGGTGTAACTTAAATCCGTCCGGCGCAAAGCGTTCCCCTTCAACTGGGGGCGATTCCCATTTAAATTAGGCGCGCTCCCGCGCCGGCCGTACTGCGCATGCTCGTGACGTCATTTTCCCGACGTGCATAGCGCGAAATTACGTTACGCCGAGCTTTGTGGATCGCGACAGGCCAATAAAGTTGCGTCGGGAAAAAAAAAAGATACTGCGAAAAAAAAAAATTAAAAACAAAAAAAAAATCGCGTCACTGGACAGAAGGGTCTGCTTTTACATGGTGTAAACAGTTTACACTTTGTAAAAGCAGCCCTAATTTTGCGTTTGCAAACTAAAACTTACGGAAAAAAACGAAGCTGAAAAGCTTTGTGGATCTCCGTAAGTGCTAATTTGCATACCCGAGGCGGCATTTCGACACGAAATGCCCCCAGCGGCGGATGCGGTACTGCATCCTAAGATCCGGCAGTGTAAGTCCCTTACACATGTCGGATCTTCTGCCTAACTATGGGAAACTGATTCTGTGGATCAGTTCCATAGTTAGAAACAGGGATACGACGGCGTAACAGCAGTTAGGATGTGATGATGTGATGCCTGATAGGAACCATGTAAACCAGGTCGGGTTCATTCCTGGAAGGGAGGGAAGGGACAATGGGGAGCACTACTCCTGTTGCACAACAACTTAGGGGAGGAAGATTTACAGCTCTATTCCTGTCAATAGATGCCAAAAAGGCATTTGACAGGGTAGACTGGGGATTTATGATGAACACACTAGAGGCAATGGGAACTGGTTCAAGCATAGTCCAATGGATTAAAACATTATATAACCTACCTCACAGCGACAGTAAAGATCAACGGGATTCTGTCCACACCCTTTGAAATGTTTAGCATAAATATAAATTAGGGAAATCACCATATCATTGGTGAGGATGTAAAGTGGTGGGAACCATCGCCCATATATGAAGGGATTGCTCAAAAATAAAGAAATATTGGAGTAAGGTGTTGCAACAAGTACAAGAGATTACAAATATAGAAATAACTGAGGACCCGTGGATCTCTTTAAAAAGTCTATCAAAACAATATAAGGATACAGTGATACAACACTTGATGAATGCTACAAAAAGGTCCATACCACAATATTGGCAGGAACCAGAGAGTCCTACAATAAGAGATTGGGTTGAAAGTGTGTAAAATACATATAAAATGGAACACTTACGATGTAGTGGGGAAGATTTGCTGTTTGTGTCCCATTGGAAAGAGTTTCTTTAACTTTCTTTACCAGAAAAGCAATTTATAATGAGAGAAAATCTAAAAAAAAGTGAGAGAAATTCTCTCTTAGACAGTTGTCCTTATTAGAACATACCAACCTATTCCTGATCCGGTATGGCATTTTTAATCAATTTCTGTCTCAGTCATTATGGTCACCTAAGCACATATTCTAATCCTTTCCTACTTTCCTATACGAAACAAACAAAAACAAGTTTTGGCAATGCAAATATTTTACATATTAATGTGTATAATTAGCTGTTTTAAATATATCTGCTTCTTTCAGCTTTCCTTTAACTACATCTGTATTTTATTAATTTGTCTCCTGGATAATATGCTCAGTTTGCAGCTGTTGTAAAGCAATTTAATCAGAATATCAGGCTCAGAATGTTCTTCATGGCAGTTAATATGCTATGAATTAATATTAAAATTATTAGAACAATAAAGGAATGCAATAAATGGAGTTCACTTTCTAAGTTGAGAAATAGATTACAAATTCCTCTTAATAAATCCTAACTGGTAATGAGGTTTGAGTTCGCTGCTAAAATAGGTTTTAGGCAAATCCTGCAGGTCCACAATTTGCAATTCCTGATGTAGTAAACACCCTTAATAGGATGTTCCAAGTATCACTACAATTGGACCTTGCATTTTGAGCATCTTAGGTACTTTACAATTGCAAACCATTACTAGGGAGGCCATTACAAGGGCCCTGTTTCAAGCACATATGCTTATATAACACTCTGGAAATCAACTGACCCACCCACACATTCTGAATGAGTGAAGTATATGGGTGACACGCTCAGATTAGAGTAATCTATGTACATTTTAAAATGATGGGGTCAGTCTCACTGACTTGGCTTGATTATTGACAGAATTGTAGTATAAGTTTATCTATATCTATATCTATATCTGTAACTTAGATTATTGCATGATGAAGCACTGCATTGGTATTTGAACTACTCTGATACTATATATATATAGATATGAATGTACTTACAAGTATGCTCTTTTATGAACATTTACTAATTCAGCATGCGTGGATGTCTTATTTCATACTGACTGCACTGGATTGGAATTCTGGAAGTCTTCTCAATAAAATGTATCTTCTCAAGATTAAAAAAAAAAAAGTTTTGCAATCCCAGCAAATTTTTGCAGATTTGCCCAGGAGATTTTTTTTCAAAACCATAATGCACGGCCTTTAAAGCTGAATTTTACTGACTTTTTTTATCTTCCATCTGTCTGGCTTTTAATAGAGTTTGGCTAGTGCTTCTGCCTTTCTGGCCTAGGTCAGAATGATGTCCCACCTTTTCCCAAAGCCTCCTGGGGTGCCCATGTCATAAATCCTAGGAGGCTTTGGGGCTGTGTATAACCTACTGCAAATTTCCAGCACAGGACCTAGAAGAGACAGCCTCCTGATGACATTGCAAAGAAAATGATCCTGCAGTACTGAGGCTTGCAATGGATGACAGCAAGACTGGATTTAAGGGGCAGGTGATTATGTTATTTCTGAACACTCCAGCAAACCAGGTAAAATGGCTAAAGGGGTTGTAAAGGTTTGTTTTTTATTTTCTAAATAGGTTCCTATAAGCAAGTGCATTGTTGGTTCACTTACCTTTTTCTTTGATTTCCCTTCTAAATGTTTTGTTTTTCTTTGTCTGAATTTCTCACTTCCTGTTTCTCCTCAGTAAGCTTGCCCCCATCATCCGAGCCGTTCTGGCTGGGGGTCAGTAAGCCCAAACAGCTTACTGAGGAGGAACAGGAAGTGAGAAATTCAAACAAAGAAAACAAAGAAAACAAATATTTAGAAGGGAAATCGAAAGAACATGTAAGTGAACCAACAATGCACTAGCTTAAAGGAACCTATTTAGAAAATAAAAAGCAAACCTTTACAACCCCATAAATACAAAAGTAAACCATGTAGGTGAAGTTTCTTGTTTTTTTAAGTGGTAACATTAGGTTTCAATAAAATACAGCACAAAGACATAACAACACAGTGTTCCACATTAGAGCATCAAATAAAGCATTGAATCACAAAAAAAAAACCCACCATAGTAAAATAGTCAGATACAGTGCATACAAAAAGCAAAAGGATAAATGAGCATTCTGAATGCTATAGACAGCCAGATGAATAAGTAAGGAAAATCAAACTGATAACAAAAGAAACCAAAGCGGAAACCTGAATTCTAAATTCAGATGGAAAAAAGTCAGATGGGGCACACACACGGTCGGAATATCCGATGAAAAAATTCTGTCTGACTTTTTCCATCGGAAATCCCTACGAGACATAAGAGTGATCATCTTCAATTAGAAGAGCCTCCAATTTAGATGTGTGCAGGGATACATATTTTAGTCCAAACTGTGCCGTCACTGCATGGTGCAATTGCATACAAGGGAAGGAAAATTATTGGGGACCCCACGTTCCAATTGCAGTGGCCGAAAGGATTTAAACATTTGGTCACAAAACAGAAGTTACTCTTTGAACTATGTCCAGCATGTTTAGAAGGGCTAACAAGGGGGATTTTGGATAAACCAACCCTCTCGCTATAAAGGAGGGTACAGAGCAGTCATAGTGACAGTGAATACGAAGAATAAAATATATATATATATATATATATATATATATATATATATATATATATATATATATATATATATATATATATATATATATATATTGTGTTTAATTTGAATTTTTATTGTATTGGGACATTTGTTTTGTGTATTTTTTTGCACAAACTATTTATTTTTTTGTGCAGTCAAGGTATATATTGCGTAGCATGATAGGGACAGCGTTTTGAATAGTGATTTACAGTTATAACAATTGCCTATAGTTCATGGCTTGGGCATTTGATGAGCAGCTGGCAGTCCCATTCATGTTAATAAAGTGACAGCACTGTGGTTAAGTTATACATTTCTGGGTGGATACTTACTGTTCCGGGATCTTTTCAGAGCCTGGATTGGCTCTGTGATGTCAGCCGACAGCGGGCTTCAGAACAAACTGCACTCCTGTGATCCATAGAAAAAGTTTGGCCAAAACAACTTTGACCATACTTCTCATTTAAGGCGTTTAGGTAACTGTAATTCACTTCTGTTATCTTTTTGGGCAATAAATTTCTTTGCTGTCTTTTTTTGTTCTTATTATTTGGAGCTTTGTTTATCTTTGATTTCATTTTGTAGACAATTTGAGGTCATCTATCACTTTTAGTTGCTGTCTCATTCAAATTTGTTATGAATTTTTTGCTACAAGGCTTTCATTTTATAGAAAAATAGGTGTTTGTTCCAGGGGGTAGTATTTTGGGGATTTCATGTTTTTGGAGGGTATATTGATTTTTATTTTGTGTAGTTAGATTAAACTGCTTTTTTTCTGCTAGTCTTTCCTCGTACAAAGGTGGGCTTTTGTTTCAGGTTGGCATTTTGGGGGTTTAATTTCTTATCTGGGGTTTTTTATGTTGATAGGGAATTTTTTTTAAGTTTGAACAGCTCAAAATAGAGCATTCACTTGTCACTGCCTATCTGTTCTTCAAGCTGTCTTTTGTTCACTGCTGCACTAATGTGAGAATGTTTTATTCAGCAGAATTTGTTACTTGTATGTGTGTGTGTACATATATATAGTATCTCACAAAAGTGAGTACAACCCTCAAATTTTTGTAAATATTTTATTATATCTTTTCATGTGACAACACTGAAGAAATTACACTTTGCTACAATGTAAATTAGTGCGTGTACATCTTGTATAACAAGGGAAAATTTGCTGTCTGCTCAAAATAACTCAACACACAGCCATTATTGTCTAAACCGCTGGCAACAAAAGTAAGTTCACCCCTAAGTAAAAATGTCCAAATTATGCTCAATTAGACATTTTCCCTCCCCAATGTCATGTGACTTGTTAGTGTTGCAGTGTCTCAGGTGTGAATGGGGAGCTGGCGTGTTAAATTTGGAGTTATCATTCTCACTCTCTCATAAAGGTCACTGGAAGTTCTACATGGCACCAAATAGCAAAGAACTCTCTAAAGCTCTGAAAAAAAGATTTGTTGCTGTACATAAAGATGGTCTAGGCTATATGACAATAGCAAAGACCCTGAAACTGAGCTGCAGCATGGTGGCCAAGACCATACAGCAGTTTAACAGGACAGGTTCCACTCAGAACAGACCTCGCCATGGTTGACCAAAGAAGTTGAGTGCACGTGCTTAGTGTCATATCCAGAGGTTGTCTTTGGGAAATAGACATATGAGTGCTGCCAGCATTGCTGCAGAGGTTGAAGGGGTGGGAGGGTCAGCATGTCAGTGCTCAGACCATATGTTGCACACTGCATCAAATTGGTCTGCATGGCTGTAGTGCCAGAAGGAAGTCTCTTCTTAAGATGATGCACAAGACATTTTTCAAACAGTTTGCTGAAGACAAGCAGACCAAGGACATGGATTACTGGAACCATGTCCTGTGGTCTGATTAGACCAAGATAAACTTATTTGGTTCAGATGGTATCAAGCATGTGTGGTTGCAACCAGGGGAGGAGTACAAAGACAATTGTGTCTTGCCTACAGTCAAGCATGGTGGTGGGAGTGTCATGGTCTGGGGCTGCATGAGTGCTGCTGACACTGGGGAGCTACAGTATATTGAGGGAACCATGCATGCTAACATGTACTTTGACATACTGAAGAAGAGCATGATCCCCCTCCCTTGGAGACTGGGCAGCAGGGCAGTATTCCAACATGATAACGACCCCAAACACACCTCCAAGATGATCACTGCCTTGCTAAAGAAGCTGAGGGTAAAGGTGATGGACTGGCCAAGCATGTCTCCAGACCTAAACCCTATTGAGCATCTGTGGGGCATCCTCAAATGGAAGATGGAGGAGCGCAAGGTCTCTAAAATCCAACAGCTCCATGATGTTGTCATGGAGGTGTTAAAGAGGACTCCAGTGGCAACCTGCCTGTGAATATCTGGTGAACTCCAGGCAGTGCTTGAAAATAATGGTTGACACTTTGAGACAAATTTGGACATTTTCACTTAGGGGTGTTTAGACATTGATGGCTGTGTATTGAGTTATTTTGAGGGGACAGCAAATGTACACTGTTATACAAGCTGTACACTCACTACTTTACATTGTAGCAAAGTGTAATTTCTTCAGAGCCGGTTCACACAGGGGCAACCTGTCAGGCGACTCAGCCTCCTGACAAGTCATGGCCCGCTCTATTCAATGGAACCGTTCTAATAGGAGCGACGCAAGTCGCTCCGGCTTAGAAAAAGGTTCCTGTACGACTTTGAAGGGGACTCAGGGCGACTTGCATTGTCTTCAATACAGAAGTGATTTTGCAAGTTGCCTCTCAAGTCGTCTTCAGATCGCCTTGCCAAATCGCCCCCAAAGTCTGTGTACCGGCTCTCAGTGTTGTTACATGAAAAGATATAATAAAATATTTATAAAAATGTGAGGGGTGCTCTCACTTTTGTGACACATTGTGTGCGTGTGTATATAAATAAATATATATAATACAGTATATATATAATGTTTATGTTAATTTTTTTCTATTTTTTCTTCAGGGTAGACTAGAAACACTAAAAAAAAGGACACTGGATCTCAACAGTTTGGGTAGAAAAGGCCCCAGGACTTAAGAGGTAATTCCTCTATTTGTCTTTTGTATATTGGGGTCTAGTCTGTTGTGCTGTTGCTGGGAAATTCTACACTATTGTCTCATCTGTGGTCTGTTAATTCTTGTAGTAAAACACTTTTCTGTACTGTTATTCTCTAGTAAATTTCAGTCTATTGACGCACATAAAAATGTCCTGTTGCTGGCTAGTTTTACACTGCAGAATCACCCACAGTCTATTAATTCTTAATTAGAGCTTGACAGAGAGATTGACCTGGACAGTTTTTCATCAGTGAGAACAAGCAAAGCCACAGAAACTACTGTCCAATTACTATTCGCTGGGCAAGGTGGGTCTATTACTGTTTGATGAAAATGTATGTGTTGCTGTTAAAGTTACCTGAAAAATATTTTTTTCAAGCTAAAATGAATCAGGTTGGGCTTCGGCTGGTGTAAGCCATGCTAATTGTAAAGGAGAGGAAATCAATTCCACATTCAAATATGCTGTCTCTGGGACTGTAAGTGAAAAAAATTGTGGGCCAAATTCTCAAAAACATGTGTAAATTTAGGATTATCTAACTTATGTCATTTAAGTTACGGCGCCCTAAGTTGGTGTCGTAAGTACCGTATTCTCAGTGCATTTGCGCACAAAACTGCGCCATCCTTAACTTAAGTTTCAATGCGTAAGGCGTGGTTATGGCAAGTGGGAATGAAGTGGGCGTGCTTCATTGTAATGAGCCGTGACCCCATGCAAATGAAGTGCCGGCCGTACTGCGCATGCGCGCACGAATCTGGACCTCAATGCGCATGTGCAGAACTTTGGTCAGCGCAATCAGTGAGATAGGTAAAAGGCCAAGCGTACTTAGTTTGAAGATCGCCCTGTGTCTAAATACCCCCAGTCAAACACACTTCAATTGCAAAAGTATTTCCCTGTGTTCCCTTCCTAAAGCAAGTTGCTTCTGCTTTGAACGTTTGTCAGTGTTTGTTGGTAAGATTGGTTTGTGAGAAAAGTGTTTGTGGAGTTGGAGGGTATAGTTGGTGTTTGTTTTTGATAATTTGTTCTTTGTTTTGATTGTTTGCCTGTTTGTTTTTGATAATATTTTTTTTTGGGTTTTGTTTATATTTTTGGTTTTCCTTTTTTGCCTGTTTGTTTTCGAATTAATAGTAGCTGTCTGTATATTTTTTATTTTGGCTTGTTTGTATTTTCTTTGTTGTGTGTGTGTATTGTTGTTTGTTTTTTGGGTGAGTTCCCTGTTGCTGGGTGTTGTCTGTCATGGCTCCCAAGCGCAGGAAGCTTAATTTTACCCTGGCAGAGAAGCATATACTTGCTCAGGGCGTCATTAAATTTGGGCGATTTCTCCATGGCCCTGAGAGCCACACCACCACCCCGGCCAGGAGGAAGGAGATCCTTCAAAAGATCACCGATCGGATCAATGCGGCGGGGGGGGGGAGACCAGGACCATCGCTGGAGTGCAAAAAAAAATAAATGACTTGAGGAGCGTGTCCCGGAACAAGCTGGCAACGCTGCATGCCCATACCAGGGGCACTGGAGGAGGGGGACCCTGCCCAGTCAGGATGAGTGAGGAGGAATGGGCAGTGGCCCAGTGTTTCCACCCACAGCAGGTGGTGGGCCTGCCTGGCTTTGACAATGATCCTCTTATGAGGACAGGTAATTTTTTTGAATTTCTATCTGGTGATTAGCATGTGTGGGTGGGGGAAGGGAAGATGTGCCAAGTGTATGGATCCAACAACCTGTGATTGTTTTGTGTCCTCCCCAGATGGCCAGGAGGTTGCAGCCCCATCAGCCCAGGAGGTGGCAGCCCCATCAGCCCAGGAGGTGGCAGCCCCATCAGCCCAGGAGGTGGCAGCCCCATCAGCCCAGGAGGTTGCAGGCCCATCAGGGCAGGCTGCTGCACCACCCCCAAGACAGGCTCATGCAGAGTCCCAAGAAGGGCAGGATTCGCCATGGGAGGGGAGTGCCCACAACTCCCCTAATTTGGATGTTGAGTGGGAGGAGGATGAGGGGGAGGAAGATGACAATATTCTGATTGGGCAGGAAATAATGATGGGCCAAGATATGACCTTTGAATCATCCCCTGAGGGAACCCCACAGGCGCCCAGAAGTCAGGCCACCATCATGGGTCGCCCCTTCCAACCCTCCTCCAACATGCAGCAGCACCCATGGCTCACTCCAACTCCTCCTCCAAGGCCACAAGCCTCAGGGGCAAGTAGGATGCCGACCCCTGAAAACAGGGGGGGGTTGGTGCGTCTGCCGGTCAGTCTGTTGAGGGACAATGTCCGGCAGACCCGCAGTCTGTCTGCAATACAAAAAACAATGAGCAAGGTGGAGCGCAGCCTGGGTGCAATGAGGGAGTCACTGGGTGACGTGGCCACCAACTCCGTGGGGGTCATCACCTGTTTGTGGGACCTGAGGAACGCCACAACAGGTGTGGCCCAGGAGGTGACTGCCCTCACCCAGGCTGTGCAGGCCAATACCCGGGCTGTGCAGGCCAATACGGCTGACATTACTTCCTGTCTGACAAGGATAGCCGTTGCCTTGGAGGGAAGGCCAGCAGGAGGACAGACACCAGGGGAGGCTGCTTCCTCCCCTGTACAGTCCCCCCCCCTGAAAATACTCCCTCCCCTGCACAGTCCCCCCCCCCTGAAAATACTCCCTCCCCTGCACAGTCCCCCCCCCCCTGAAAATACTCCCTCCCCTGCACAGACCCCCCCCCGTGAAGATCTCCCAGTCGGCCGTGGCCGTCCCCGTGCCCGTGACCGTGCCCGTGCCCGTGGGCAGCCCAGAAGGAGCACTCGGCAACATCCCTAATTTGCAGGGGTATTTTTTTTTTTTTTTTTTACACTGTACTTATGATTTGGTTTATGTGTGTGAATGATGTGTGAATGTGGGGGGGTGGCATTCCTGAAAACATAAGGGTGTCACCCTCAGTTTTGGTGGAGTAGGGATCCCCAGGACCAGGGAGAAGTCATCCTAGGTTCCTGAATGGTGTATGAATGCACAGTGACATAATTGGAGCCGTGGCGGGGCGTTACTGCTCCCAAGTACCAAAGGGGGGGGGGGTACTTGGATCTAATCCAATTCGATGTGCATGTGATGTGTCTGTGCTAGGGACCACAGTGACGTGCATTCATGCATTCTCATTGTGAGATAATTAATGTGCGTTTTGTAAATAAAAATAAACATTCTCTTTGGCATATAAGTAATGTGCATTTATTTTGCAAAATAAAGATTTAAAGGTCACATAATCTCTGTGATGTGTTCTGGGCAAATCAAAAACAAAAATATAATTAGGATCCATTTACTGGGCAAAGATGCCTTCAGACAGTTGTCTCCTGATTGCCTGGCCCTCAGCAGACCGGGTAGAGGGGTTTGGGGGGGGGGATTGCCTGGGTGGGGGGTTAGGTCAGGACATATCTCCACATGCATGCCCCTTCTTAATGCAAAATTGTGCAGTATGCAACATGCCCCAATAATTTTGCATACAAAGTCTGGGGAATACAATAGTGTACCCCCAGTCTTGTCAAGGCATCTGAATCTTGACTTTAGCATGCCAAAAGTCCGCTCTACTATAGCCCGGGTCTGGATGTGCACCTCATTGAATTTTAGTTCTCCGGGTGTTTGGGGGTTCCTAAAGGGGGTCATCAGGTGGGGTCCCAAGGCATATCCTGAGTCACCTGTAAGGGAAAAGACAGGAGGATATTAGTCATGCATGTGCCCCTTGTGATGTCTGCATCATGGGGGGGCATACCTGACACCAATGTCACTCACCAATCAGCCAGCTGTCTCCATACACGTTCATCTCAAAGTCTCTGTAGATCTTGGTCTGCCTTAGGATGAAACTATCATGGCACGAGCCGGGAAACTTGGCACAAACGTGCCAGATGAGGCCATGTGCATCTACGATCATCTGGACATTGATCGAATGCCAGCCTTTCCTGTTTCTGAACAGGTGTTCAGTATCATGGGGGGGCTGGAGTGCCACATGGGTGCAGTCAATCGCCCCGATGGTCTTAGGAAAGCCAGCAATATTGTAAAAGTCTGTCATTGCTTGCACACGCTGGTCCTCCTGGGTGGGCATGACAAACTGGTTGCTCATGCGCCGCAGTATGGCAGGGACCACCTGATGTAGACATTTACTCATGGTTGACTGCACCATCCCAGCCACACCTCCAGATGCTCGCTGGAATGAGCCACTCGATAAAAAATGGAGGGTTGCCATCACTTTTTCAAGAGGTGTCAGGGCATGGGAACGTAGGGTTGGGGCGATTAGATCCTCATGAAGGAGTTGGGTGATCTCCAGGATGGCCTCCCTATCAAATCGGTAGTTGCCAATCACCTCATAAGCTGGCATTTGCCAAATATCACGGCGTGGCCGATAAACACGCGCCTGTGCCCTCATCCTCCTCCTCTGTGCCCTCCTCCTCCTCCTTTGTGCCTGTAAGGCAGCAAGTGCCGTCAAAATCATCGCTGGTCCTGGCATTTTTAAACAAAAAACTTCACAACTAGAGCTCTAACCTCTAGTCACTACCTTCAGCAAACCCTTCCACAGCATGTGTAAAATTAGGGCTGGTTTTATAATGTGGAAATTTAGTCAGAAAAACTAACAGGTGCGCACAGGGCGGAAAATACGGCACACACACTTAATTCTGAGAATCGCCCTAACTCCCTCATTTGCATCTTTGCCTATCAAAAACAGCGGCGAGCCTAGCGTAATTTGCGCCCGGGAATGCGCAGGTGTAACTAATTTAAGTACGGCTGAAAATACGGAAATCTTTGCTTAAGTCGTTTTGACGATCGTGCGCAAATATACGCGCCGTGTAAATTTAGAAAAATGGCGTTAAGTCTGCGTATCTCTTTTGAGAATTTGGCCCTATGTTCCCGGAATATCATGTACAGCTTTAGGGCATCCCCAAGCAAGTTATTTAAAGGATTTGTGTTATTTCCAAGTTGACCTCAAAGTTCCATGAAAAGACCCTCTCCTCACTGTTTGGTATTTTAAAAAAGAAGTTGCAGTGACCAGCCTCTCTGACTTTTTTTTTTTTTTTTGTGACTGTATTTGCCTAATAGGCTTAAAATAGGCAAAAATTATCCACAGGCTTTGTATCCCATAGACTTTGTATCCCATAGACTTCAATTGGATTCACTTCTAAGTTTAGGTTCGCTGAATTGAACAAGATATGCTAAAGCCTTGGCATATCGAACCTTAGCAGATTTGTCCACCACCAACTTTTAGTAATCAAATACAAATAAAAGATATTTGCCACTAGCTACGCAAGCCGGATAACTGAAAAATATGTTGTAACTACTGACTAAACACAGACAGTGAGAGAAAGTATAATTATCTGATATTTTAGAACTTCATCAAAGTTTGCCATTCACCACCGTGTTTCATTCATCGACTGGATGACTCAGTATCACCTAGAGCTATATAGCTTGCATGAGCCTTTTAAGTGAGAATAGATGTCACTAAGGCTCCAGGTTGGGTTTTTTTCATGTTGTAAACCTTGACAGAGAAATGTCCCTTTTTCATTTTGCTTTCATAAAACTTTCTTTGCAATTTCATTGCATTATAGTCTTTCATTTACCATGGTAGGACAGCATTATAGTTTATGAATTCAGTCAGTGTTTCTTGGATATGTTTTATTTTTATACCAAGTTAGAAATAATCACTGACTGGGGTAAACCTAGGGGAGGGTTGGTATAAGGAGAAAAACAGTTCTCCATTTTTGTACTATTTGAAAAGAAGTAATATTTTAAAATCCATGGTTTCTCCAGAGGGACTTACACTGAATAATCACATTGCTAAACTATAATTTAAAGCACTCTCACATGAGACAAATAAGCCAGCATTACCAATCTAAGTAATGATTTTGAGAAACATATAATTTCTATTCAGCCCTCAGGAACACACCACATTATCACCACTAGACAAACCAGACAATCATAGAATTACATCGAAATACATATTAGACACATTGTCAATAATAATGTAAGCGGCTTTAATAGGCTGGAGTTTTAGAGGGAGATACCAGGCACATTTTTATTTAAATTAGAATGTATTATTTGACAAAAAAAGGGAACATATTGTACAGACTTGAAGCACAGTATGTAAACAGTTTTACTAGGTCTCAGTTTAAGAGGGAGAGACCAGGCAAATTTTATTATGAAATACGAATTACAGTGTACTGTGCAAGCACAGGTCACTGGGCCAGCCTGGACACCCAATAGTTCATGGGGTACTCAATTCAAAGAATGAACCATATGTTTTTTTACATTTGCAGATGGGGAACTAGCTCATGCCCCATACGCTGCAAATGCACAACCTCTGCCTCTCCTTTTTGGTCTGTGTGACATACAAGTACAGGGCATTGACATTGTCTTTGGACTATATATTATATACACAGTTATATTAAGCACAATTGTGATTTATCTTTTTAAATTTTTCTTAATTTCTTTATGTATTTATTATTTCTTTGACTTTACAGGTATTGAGAAAGATGTGACCAAACTTAGATATACAATACTGATCGAGTCTGGTGCAGCTTGTTAGGTGCAACTTTTCAAAAGCTTGTCTTTGATATTGTGATGCTGTTTAGTCTCACATCCTAATTGCCCCATGCGCATTAACATTATCACTCTGTGTGTCGGCAGGAAGATGGGAAAGATCTCCCTCTTGCCAGTTCTGTCTCTGTTTACGTACTTCCCTTTCACAATTTTTCCAGAAAAGTATTGCAGTAACACATGTTTTGCTATACACATGTTTATTCCTTTTGTATGTATTGGAACAAAACAAAAAAAGGGAGGGAAAAAAGCAAATTGGACATAATGTCACACAAAACTCCAAAAATGGGCCGGTCAAAATTCTTGGCACCCTTTCAAAATTGTGGATGAATAGGATTGTTTCAAACATGTGATGCTCCTTTAAACTCACCTGGGGCAAGTAATGCCGCGTACACACGATCGGTCAAACCGATGAGAACGGTCTGATGGACCGTTTTCATCAGACCAAACCGATCGTGTGTAGGCCCCATCGGTTATTTATCCATCGGTTAAAAAAATTCAATCTTGTTTTAAATTTAACCGATGGATACCTAACCGATAGAAAAAAAAACGATCGTTTTGTAGGCACGTCCATCGGTTAAAAATCCACGCATGCTCAAAATCAAGTCGACGCATGCTTGGAAGCATTGAATTTCGTTTTTTTCAGCATGTCATTGTGTTTTATTTCACAGCGTTCTGACAAGATAGTTTTTTTAACTAATGGTGTGTAGGCATGACTGACCATCAGTCAGCTTCATTGGTTAACTGATGAAAACGGTCCATCAGACCGTTTTCATCGGATGGACCGATCGTGTGTACAGGGCATTACAGGTGTGAGCAATATAAAAATCACACCTGAAAGCAGATAAAAAGGAGAGAAGTTCGCTTAGTCTTTGCATTGTGTGTCTGTGTGTGCCACACTAAGCATGGACAACAGAAAGAGGAGAAGAGAACTGTCTGAGGACTTGAGAACCAAAATTGTGGAAAAATATCAACAATCTCAAGGTTACAAGTCCATCTCCAGAGATCTAGATTTGCCTTTGTCCACAGTGCGCAACATTATCAAGACGTTTGCAACCAATGGCACTGTAGCTTATCTCTCTGGGCGTAGACGGAAGAGAAAAATTGATGAAAGGTTGCAACGCAGGATAGTCCGGATGGTGGATAAGCAGCCCCAAACAAGTTCCAAAGAAATTCCAGCTGTCCTGCACGCTCAGGGAGCATCAGTGTCAGTGCAAACTATCCCTCAACATTTAACCTCCCTGGCGGTATGATTCTGTCTGGAATTACGTACCAAAAGCGGTACAATTATTTTGCAAGGAAATTTGGTGTTTTATACTGTAGGCCTGTAATTTTTAGAAATAACTCACTTAAATCTGACCAAGCAAGAGTCTTGTAGGCATCCCGGGTATGATTTTTTTTTTAAAACAAAATTATAAATTATAATATAATAAATAATTATAAATAATTATAACAAATAATAATATAATTATAATAAAAATTATTCAATAATGTAATCAACTCAAAATCACTGAAATTTGCAGTTGCAGAATTGTCGCTGTCATTATTATTTTTTTTTATGACGAATTTCCCCGCAAATCGCTATCGCACATTTCTGCAAGTGATTATAATTTATTATCGCTGTTTTCTAGTTGATCTAAAACCATTTTTGATATAAAGGGACACTTTTGGACAATCTACAGTTTTTAGGCAGAAAGAACATTTTTTATTATATAAAAGTACATGCAGGGCACTGGGCAGACCACTAGGGACAAGGGGGTGTGTATTTTTTACATACAGTACTGTAATCTATAAGATTACAGTATACTGTATGTAAAGTGTTTGTTTACTTTTTTGAATTTGGCGCCGTTCTCCGCCCCCGTGCGTCGTAACGTCGCAGGGAACGGAGATCGGCGGCACACGGTGACACTGTGAATCGAGCGAGGAGGACCCGCTCGCTCACACAGCGGGGTGGCATCGCTGGATCCAGGGACAAGGTGAGTAACTTGCCTGTGGATCCAGCAAAAGGTAAGCCGCGCCGCTGCACGTCCACCCCGAGCATGACTCAGGGATACCGATCTTAGCATTGAAAACCAAACCTGAGTCACGCTCGGGTTTACTGTCAGGGGGGTTAAGGACACCCAGTATGACCCCACTGCTGACACAAACTGAGACATAAAAAAGCAAGACTACAGTTTGCCAAAATGTACTTGAGTAAGCCAAAATCCTTTTGGGAAAACGTCTTGTGGACAGATGAGACCAAGATAGAGCTTTTTGGTAAAGCACATCATTCTACGGTTTACCGAAAACGGAATAAAGCCTACAAAGAAAGTAACACAGTGCCTACAATGAAATATGATGGAGGTTCAATGATGTTTTGGGGTTGTTTTGCTGGCACTGGGTGCCTTGAATGTGTACAAGGCATCATGAAATCTGAGGATTACCAAAGAATTTTGGGTCGCACAGTAGAGCCCAGTGTCAAAAAGCTGGGTTTGCAATTGAGATCTTGGGTCTTCCAGCAGGACAATGACCCCAAACATACGTCAAAAGGCACCCAGAAATAGATGGCAACAAACGCTGTAGAGTTCTAAAGTGGCCAGCAATGAGTCCAGATCTAAATCCCATTGAACACCTGTGGAGAGATCTTAAAATTGCTGTTGGGAAAAGGCGCCCTTCCAATAAGAGAGACCTGGAGCAGTTTGCAAAGGAAGAGTGGTCCAAAATTCCGGGTGAGAGGTGTAAGAAGCTTATTGATGATTATAGGAAGCGGCTGATTTCAGTTATTTTTTCCAAAGGGTGTGCAACCAAATATTAAGTTATGGGTGCCAAGAATTTTGACCAGTCCATTTTTGGAGTTTTGTGTGACTCCTTGTGCAGCACTGAGCATGTTCGAGATCTGCAAGGCTGAAATCCAGGAAGTCATACAGTCTGGCTTCATGATGCCCACACTTAAGATGGCCCCAGTCAATTTCTATTTTATAAAGTGTCTAAATGCTGTAACAACCTAACAAAACGGACCTTAGTTTACAGGCCAACTTTACTAGAATACATTAAGCTTGTGTATTACGTAGTTCAGCTACGAGTAAGCATCACAGGATGCGAAACATGTCAGCTCTTTTTTCCTAATCCACTTTTTGGTTGACTGCATGAATTTTGGCTGTTTTTTCCATTTGAATTTTTGTTGTTTTTTCATGTTTTGAATAAAGACATCGTTTTTTCATCTCATGTGTATTACAGGGGTATTTATATTTAAAAAGTGAAATTGTGGCCGGAACTCCGCTTTAAAGTGGATGTAAACCCAAAAATGTTTTTTTTGTGTGTGTGTCAAAATGTAGAGAATAAGATTTCCTATCATCTGTGCCCAGTCTTGCCACACAGAGTTAATCCAGCTCTGAGCAATCCTCTTTTTATTGTTCAGGGAAATAAAACAGACTTCCAGATAAATACCAAAGTCCTAGCTTGATTGACAGGTTATTTACATATCTCGTGCACTGCTTGCAGACATACACAGCTTCTGTAAAAAGTGCTCAATTCACATCCCCCTCCTCTCTTCCCTCCAATATATTCTGATGGCTGTTGCATTTTCTCATGCCACATGTGACTCACCCCATATTTTGAAAACATTTAATCAAAACACAGGGGAGGGGATGTGAAGTGTGCACTTTTTTCAGAAGCAATGCCTTTGGTTTTTTATCTGGAAGTCTGTTGTATTTCACTGAACAATAAAAGATGATTGCTCAGAGCTGGATTGACTCTGTGTGGCAAGACTGGGCACAGATGATAGGAAATCTTATACTGTACATTGTGGGTTTACATCCACTTTAAAGCCCTAGGATTCCCTGCCGATGTTTAATTGAAGCTCAAAGGTCAAATAAAAAATATGAATTGTAAGATAAAGTTTCATTGTGAATCGTATTGCAACATATGATAAGCAGTTCAATGCCACTACTAATGTATGTACAAAAAAAAGGACGAAACTTGTGAAAACATATGTAAAAAGAAAACAGCAGGAGTATTGTCAAGTCTGCTTGTGTTCAGGCCGTCTGTATAAAGCTTTCTGGAATGTGGTGGTTTAGCAGCAGGAGATTACCATTTGTGAAAAAAAAAAAATATTCAGTGCTTAAAAATATTTTTACTGACTCATATGATTTTGAATTATGCACCTCAATATTTCAGAGCTGTGATATATATCATTCGCAGTTTCTACTCTAGCGTTGTCAAAGCAACTGGCAGAGATTTTTATCAGTTTGTACATCCTGCACAAGGGTAAGTTTAGACACTTATTTTACTAGACAGGCTATAGTCTAGTTCTTAAAGGGAATCTCTAGAGTATTTCAAGTGATTATATATTTGAAGTTTTTATTTTTATTATTTATATTTTTAAATGTTTTATTGAAAACCAATGCTGATTCGACTTACAATTCTTTTTTTTTTTTACTTGCTTCATGATCCTTTTTTTTAACCCTTTCACCCAAAGCTTATTTCTGACATTTGTTGCTTACAAGTTAAAATTCGTATTTTTTTCTCGAAAATTACATACGAAAATTATGGACCCTATTTAGCTATAAATTTGTATGGTAGACGTGTTCATATGGAATCTTTTTCTAATTTTCTAATAAAAATTTATATATTTTCAGATATTATTTTGTCTCATGTTGTGCCCACAAAATCAATTTGTTTTTTGATTGAGTTGTATAATCCCAATCAATCCCTTTTTCTACTAGGATGTTGGCATATTGGTGGTCCCCCCTTTCTTACTTAGAACCAGTGGCGGCTGGAGCTCAAAATTTTTGGGGGGCGCAAAAAAAAACATCAATTACAGCCTCACTGTGCCATCAAACGTCGCCACTGTGCCATCAAAAGCAGCCACTGTGCCATCAAACGCAGCCACTGTGCCCAACAATTGTCACAACTGCACTGTGCCCAGGAATTGTCACCACTGTGCCCAGCAATTGTCACCACTGTGCCCAGCAATTGTCACCACTGCACTGTGCCCAGCAATTGTCACCACTGCACTGTGCCCAGCAATTGTCATCACTGTGCCTAGCAATTTAAACCACTGTGTCCAGCAATTGTCACCACTGCACTGTGCCTAGCAATTGTCACCACTGTGCCCAGCAATTGTCACCACTGTGCCCAACAATTGCCACCACTGCACTGTGCCCAGCAATTGTCACCACTGTGGCCAGCAATTGTCACCACTGTGCCCAGCAATTGTAACCACTGTGCCCAGCAATTGTCACCGCTGTGTCCAGCAATTGCCGCCAGATTGCTTCCCCGTCCCCCAGCAGCAGTTTTTCAAACACAATTTTTTGGGGACACTTTCTTAAATTAACAGTAAAGTTAGTCCAATTTTTTTGAATAATGTGAAAGATGATGTTACGCCGAGTAAATAGATACCTAACATGTCATACTTTGAAATTGGCTACAAACTACGGTAGGTAAAAATTTCCATAGGCGATGCTTTAAAATTAATTAACGGTTACCGTTAGAGGAGCTCTAGTGCTAGAATTATTGCTAGAATTATTGCTCTCACTCTGACTCTGACGATCGCTGTTATACCTTACATGTGTGATTTGAACACCGGTTACATATGCTTGTGCGACTTTTTCTTCGTTGCGTGAGTTTGTGGGGACTGGGACGCTTTAAAAAAAATCGTATTTATTGATTTATTTTTTCTTACCAAAAAATGTATCACTTTTATTGCTGTTACAAGGATTGTAAACATCCCTTGTGACAGTAATAGGTGGTGACAGGTACTCTTTATGGAGGGATGGGGGTCTAAAAGACCCTCATTCCTCCTTTGCACTTTAAAGTATTTGGATCGCCAAAATGTCAATCCTGAATACTGTAAAAAAAAAAATTGCCTTCATTAGCAGCCGAGTAAACCGGAAGTGACGTTGTGACATCGCTTCCATGTTTACACATACACATTTTTGGCTTCCTTCCAGTCTCACAATAGCCAGCAGAAGTGCTGGATCGTGGCTCGGGTCTCCCAGTTGGACGGGAAGCCCGGGAAGAGCGGCGGAAGGTGGCGGGAGGGGAGGACATCCCCTCACACTTCTCCGGGATAAAAGCCAAGTGGATTTGAGGCACATCGGTTGTTATCCCTGAAGAGCTGACCACCCGCTCTAAAAAATGGTACCAGGATGATGCCTGCAGCTGCAGCCATTAACCTGGTATAATCCCTTAAATCCGAGGCCGCATGTGTGCATACTGTCGATGCTAAGGGGTTTTAATGATGGTACAAAAAATACAAATACAAATGTGTCATATATCTGAATATGTCCAATGCAATCAGCATCCTTTCTGGAAAAAACTGCAGAATAAGCCACCTTTTAAACAATTTTTATAACCAAATTTCTATTTTGGAGCTAAATTCCTGAAAATAAAAGCTGAATACTCAAACTACATATAAGAAAGCTGCCAAAGGAATTATATGTTTGTTCATCTAGATATACACAACTCTGCGGAACTGGGCTCTTTTAATCAACATTAACTATTTTTGATCCTTATGCTGCTAGTATTAGTAAATAGCTAGGAAAGTATATTGTATTTTCTTGTTTTAACTTTTTTTGTTTTGTTTTACATTTCTCCCTGTTTTTTGGCCTAGGCTAAGGAGATGTCATACATCTTAGGAGTCTTTATGGCATTTTTTTCTTGCATTTGTACGAGGGGATTTCTCAGGTAAGCACACCCCTCTGCCTGCATGTATAGGGTGCCCATTGAGTAGAGTTGAGAAGAGTGATATTGGCAAAAGTGATTCTGTCATTAGTGAAGGGCACATTTTCTGTTTTGCTGATTAAGCTGATACATTTTGCTTGTCCTTGATCACCCCCACACCAGTTATATTGTCCCTAATTACCGCCATACCAGTCATATTGTCCCTAATCACTGCCACACTAGTTACAGTGTCCCTAACTACTACCACAGTGTCACCACACCAGCAATATTGTCCCTGATTGTCACCACAGCAGTCCCAGTGTCACCAAACCAGTGTAAGCCAGCAGCAGTGTTCATAAACATCTCCATACCAGTGCAGTGTTGACTCTGCCTGCTGCCTGTACTAGTCCTGGCCTGGCCTTATTGATCACATTTCTGCATGCTCCCTGGACCGATCCTTTGCCTGTTTGCTGATCATGTCTCTGCCTGCACCTGAACTGACCCCTCTTCAAGTCCAAGTGAAAATATTCCTGCATGACACCAGTCTCAGTCAACCCTTGTGGACGACTGCACTCTTGGAACCACAGGAACTCTTTTGTTCTTCTTTTTTTTGCCTCCTATACTTCCTGGCCAGTGAACATGGCATTCCTGGGGGCACCCATGTACCAATAAGCTAGGCTTGCTTGGCTTATTGGAATTGGGACTACTATAGGTGATGCTACACTAAGCTAATTTTTCTGACCTTATATAGAAGGGACCATTACAGTACATTGGTTTTGATACGATTGGTTGATATGTGTGATGCATTATATAATAAGTCCAAAAAGGTAAAAAAAAAAGGCAGTGGTATTGCTATACTGTATTTAGATGGAGTGGCACAATGTGTTTTGGGGTATAATTATAAGTATGTATATGCCATGTGTGAGAAATATCTTATTAATTTCACAACAAAAAAATTAGTTCTACATTTTACAAAAACATTTAAAAAATACCTCGGGGTGTTTGCTTTCCAAAATGTGGACATTTTGTGGTTGTTTCCACTGTCTCAGGGCTTCAGGGCCACCAAAAATGTAATAGGTATTTAGGAAATTAGATGTGTAATCGATGCCCTAGAATTTGAATGTGCTCCTTGGATTGTGGGCTTCTCTATGTGGCTAGGCTGTGAAAAAGTCTCACACACGTGGCAATGTGAGTAGCAGAATGCATTTTATGGTGTAATTATAAGTATTCTCATTGATTTTTTTTTACTGCATTTTAGCAAAAAGTTGTGGCAATAAATTACATTTTTAAACTACTCATTATGCATTTATTTTCAAAATGGGGTCATTTTGTGTGTGTTTCCACTGTGCTGGTGCTCCAGGGCCTCCAAAAATGTAATAGGTAGTCAGAAAATTAGATATATAATTCACACATAGCTTTTGTTCCTTGAAAGCCCAAAGGTGCTCTTTGGATTTTGGTCCCCACTTTGAATCTAGGCTGCAAAAAAGCCTCACACATATGGTATCTTCATACTCAGGAGGCATAGTAAAGTGTGTTTTGAGATGTAATTATAAGTATGCTATGCTGTGTGTGAGAAATAACTTTTTATTGAAAAGACAACTTTGTGAAAAAAACAAACATAATTTCTTAATTTTTATTTTCAAGTAATTATTTATTTGCACAATTATATAATAGAAAACTTGTTTTTTTCCCAAATTTTTGGTATTGTTTCCACTTATATAGCAAAATATTAAATAACAAATAATGGTGATAAAATGCTAGCAAAATAATGCTCTATCTATCAAAAAAAAATGAAAAAAATAAAATAAAAAAATAAAATAAAAAAATAAAAAAATATGTTTGTTTGGGTACAGTTTGCGTGTCAATTTTGTCTCAGGATAGATCCTAGATCCTGATCCTAGAGTGGATGCAATCCCCGACTCCCCTGTTTAATTTAATTAGGAATGCTGAGTCCTCCAAGGGATTCATAGCACAATCCTATACTATGTATCTCAGTTTGAGAATACGCTTAAATATGCGACGGCGGGGATTCGGACTTACGACGGCGTATCTACTGATACGCCTGTCGTAAGTCTTCATGAATCTGGCCCTATGTATATAAAGATTGTCTCGAATAGCAATGGTTGTTATATGTGCAAAAAGCAAAGTGAACTGTTAGGCTTTGTTATTTTATGCTTTTCTCAATAAAGATTTTTTCTGGATTAAAAAAAAACTCCATTAAACTATTAAAACCACAACAAAGCACCTTCATTTTGTCTCCGCAATATCCTTTAATAAATTTTGCCTAAATTGCAAAATTTCACCAAGAACTCACAATGTTTGCCAAAATTGTGGAAGACATTTTGGGGAAATGGAAATAGTAATTAGTGAGCAGGTTACTGACCTTTAAGGCATTTTTCAGACTAGTTCAGTAGTCTCAGGAATACATTCCAATAAATAAAAATACAGTATACACTCGGGTATAAGCCACGTTTTTCAGCCCTTTTTAGGGCTGAAAATAGCCCTCTCGGCTTATACTCAAGTCAGTGTACCTGAGGGGCTGCGGGCGTCCATTTTTGGTCCTGTCCCCCGGCTCCCTTCTGGCCCTGTCCCGTTCCGTGATAGGCGTTTGACACTGTGTTCAGTGTTCCGCCTATCACGGACGTTCTTTCATCCTCGGACTCAGTTTCCCAGCAGACACTGTGTTCAGTGTTCCGCCTATCATGGACCTTCTCTTGTCCGAGGATGAAAGAACGTCTGTGATTGGCGACCAGGTCCGAAGCTCCGTGACCGCGGCCGCGGGACCAGCGGACCCGATCGCCGCTGGAGTCCCGCGATCGGTCCCCGGAGCTGAAGAACGAGGAGGGCTGTGTGTAAACACAGCTTCCCCGTTCTTCACTGTGGCGCTGTCATTGTTCATGTGTTCCCTGATATAGGGAAACACGATTAATGATGTCACACATCCAGCCCGCCCCCCTACAGTAAGAAACACATATGAGGTCACACTTAACCCCTTCAGCGCCCCTAGTGGTTTACTCCCAAACTGCAGTTGTCATTTTCACAGTAAACAATGCATTTTTATAGCATTTTTTGCTGTGAAAATGACAATTGTCCCAGAAATTTGACAAAATTGTCCGATGTGTCCACCATAATGTCGCGGTCACGAAAAAAAAACGCTGATCGCCGCCATTAGTAGTAAAAAAAAATATTAATAAAAATGCAATAAAACTATCCCCTATTTTGTAAACACTATACATTTTGCGCAAACCAATCGATAAACGCTTATTGCAATCTTTTTTACCAAAAATAGGTAGAAGAATACGTATCGGCCTAAACTGAGGAAAAAAACGTTTTTTTTATATATTTTTGGGGGATATTTATTATAGCAAAAAGGAAAAAATATTGAATTTTTTTCAAAATTGTCGCTCTATTTTTGTTTATAGCGCAAAAAAAAAAAGGCAGAGGTGATCAAATACCACCAAAAGAAAGCTCTATTTGTGGGAAAAAAAGGACGCCAATTTTG
Organism: Rana temporaria; assembly: GCF_905171775.1. NCBI lineage: Eukaryota > Metazoa > Chordata > Amphibia > Anura > Ranidae > Rana > Rana temporaria. The sequence goes on along the minus strand of NC_053499.1, from coordinate 34,930,940 downwards.
TTTGGGAGCCACGTCGCACGACCGCGCAATTGTCAGTTAAAACGACGCAGTGCCGAATCGCAAAAACTGGCCAGGTCCTTTACCTGCATTTTGGTCCGGGTCTTAAGTGGTTAAAAAAATGGATGCCCGCAGCGCAGCCTGTCAAGAATTTCAGGTACGCTGCAATGGGCACAGTGAGGTTGTAATGGGCACAGTAAGGTTGTAATGGGCACAGTGAGGTAATGGGCACTGTGAGGTTGCAATGGGCACAGTGAGGTAATGGGCACAGTGAGGTTCTAATGGGCACAGTAAGGTTGTAATGGGCACAGTAAGGTTGTAATGGGCACAGTGAGGTAATGGGCACTGTGAGGTTGCAATGGGCACAGTGAGGTTGCAATGGGCACAGTGAGGTTGTAATGGGTACAGTGAGGTTGTAATGGGCACAGTGAGGTTGGGCACAGTGAGACGTGCAAATGGGCACAGTGAGGATTGGCACAGTGAGGCGTGCAAATGGGCACAGTGAGGCATGTAAATGGGCATTGTTGACCCTCTTTTCCGCTTACAGTAGCTGATGCATTTCTCACCCTAGGCTTATACTCGAGTCAATACGTTTTCCCATTTTTTTGTGGTAAAATTAGGTGCCTCAGCTTATACTCAGGTCCGCTTATACTTGAGTATAGACGGTAGTTACTTAACAACTATTTTATTGCAGAGAGTTAATGTTATAACATTTTACCAAAGGGAAAAAAAATCAAGAGGCACACTGCCCCCCCAAAAAAATCACACCATTCATTTTAACTAACAAATAATACATGAATAACATAATTGCCAGGTGCTTATATCATCAAACAAACACAGAGCATTTGGGTCCTAAGCTGATTTGTTTTATCCGGACCATTAGTACAAATGTTAATGTTGTACAATGTGGAATTGCTGTCAATAATTGCAGGTGTGCAGCAATTTCGTCTTAGAAACAATAGATCATCCTCTTCTGTCATAGCAATTCTCTTGTGCTCTTTACGGAAAGCCTGAATGACTCATAGAAGACATTTACGTTCTTTGATATGGTGTTATTTCTTCAGCACTTTTTCTATAGCAGGCGGAATGTGGTCAGCCATATTGTCTGAAAAAATAATGGTACTGACAGTAAAAAAAATGAAAACACTTGGTCGCTATTATATGAAAATACCTAAACTATATAGAACCAATAATAACTGTATGCATATATTATCATAAAAAAAATAATCAAAGCCACTGTAATAACTAAAAATAATCTTAGTTAAAAAAAAATTCTGAGCACTTTTCATTGTCATATCTTTAAAAAAAACAGCTACGGACACAGATCAAATGTGTATGGCCGTTTGACCCTTCAAAAGATTTCTTTATTACCACCCATTCAATCCAGTCCTGAGGTTTACACATCTCTGCCACACAGCACAGCCCTACCTATTGTAACTAACAGGTCTTGTACCTGCCTCAAGCAAAAGACTGATTACCCTATTTCTGTGTTACTCCCCTCCTATCAGCATATTCCTAAACACTGCGGCTTATTTTTCTGGTTCCCCATTCCCCAGTCTAATAAATCATATCTTTCTCTTTTTCGCATAGAAAAAACTCCCTTGAAGAAGACCAATAATTAAAAGGTCGAAACGCGTAGGGTTATCATGTGAAACTCTACGCAATATAATGGGTTTATAACATGAGCTGTATTTTTTATATTATTGATGGGTCATGCTTTTTATGTCAAAGCCAGAATTTCTTTTTTTAACTCTTATGTACCTATTTGTAACATCACACCAATAACTTTCCACTAAGTACAACTATAGTTGCTTCTTTCCCAGTTCACTCTCTTCGTTCTTTCTGAATATCCTCTCACTTCCTGCAGCCTTGCTCTCCACGGTGGTTGCGGAGATGCGCCACCTAGTGGTACTTCTTGGTCCACTCCTGTGCGGCCTATTTAAACTCCCAGCACTGACAGAATGGTGTTCCTCTATTGCTGACAGAACGCCACTGTCAGCTGGGCTTCCAGACTCACCTTACTAAGCTCCAGCTTCCTGAACTGGACCACCAGGACTCCACGCATGGCACAGCCGCTCTCATCAACCAGGTCCAGGCTCCCAGGACGCTCATCCATGCCCAGCTATCTGCAACCACAAGTACTCTGCTATAGAAACCAATTACTGACGCTGATCTCCATGCTTCCAAGTTATGTTCACTGCTATGCTAATCTTATCAAGTACTATGGAGTTTGACTAAAGTCTCAACTACAGCTCTCATGTTAAAGTTCATTGCTATAGATATCATTCACTATGCTCTGCTCTCCATGCTTGTCGCTTTGCTTTCAAGCCTATGTTCATTGCTAAAGTACTAAGGAGTTTCACTCAAGTCTGAACTGCAGCTCACATGTTGTGCTCACTGCTATAGATACCAATTACCTGCTTGGCTTCTATGCCTGAGTTCACTCTCTCTAGTCAGTCTGACCCCTAGTGTGCAGTCCCAGTACTGTGGCTACACTTATCCATATACCTGTTCCATACCATTAATACCAAGATTTACTTTAATGTTGCTTATGCTGGAATAAGCACTATTTACTTTACTGAGGCTGTGATGATAGAACCCAAACTCTCAATTGAGTTAAGAGTGAAACCTGGGTTCGAACCTGAGGAGTCTCCGCAGTTGCGATCCATAGACCTGAATCTAATTTGGCGTATCGTTACACTATTAAAGTGGTTGTAAACCCACTTGTTGGACTTCTACCTATAGGTAAGCCTAGAATAAGGCTTACCTATAGGTAGTGGAGATATCTCCTAAATGTGCACCGTTTAGGAGATATTTCACTTGTAGTTCGCCGAAAATCTTTACTGCACATGCGGAGGAAACGAAACTAAGTGCCGTTTCTTCCCCAGCCCGTGTTGTGAATTGCGGCTCCCATGCGCATGCGTGGGAGTGACGTCACGCGACTCTGGCGAATCACAGCGCTGGAGTCAGCGGCCCAGAAGGAAGAGGGGCCAGAAGATGAACGCTGCCTACCGTGGGGACATCGCTGGATTCTTTTGCAGCTAAGTGACACATAATAGGCTAGTATGCGATGCAGCTGCGGGCTAAAGAGGAAGTAAAATCCATCAGGGTTTACTTCCTCTTTAAATATTTTTTTGATACAAATAAACTACACAGTTTTTATAGAATTTGATTTCCATTTTTTCCAATATAACCTCGCTGCTAAAAAACAAACCTTGAGGGATGTTCAATTCAATATAATGTATTGGGGTGTGCAGCACTGACAGCTCACCTACATGTGTTATCCATTCCACATTCTCCATTCCGAGTACTCGGATATGAATGGGGATTGCAAGAGACTGATTCTAATTCACACTTGCATAAAAAAAAGGAAATGAATAGGAATATAGAGCTGCATTATTGTGTGCCTTCTATTAGCTGGATTCACGTAGATGTGCCTAACTTTAGGCGGGCGTAGCGTATCTCATATACGCTACGCCGCCGTAAGTTAGAGAGGCAAGTGCTGTATTCACAAAGCACTTGCGTCCTAAGTTACGGCGGTGTAGCGTAAATGTGCCGGCGTAAGCGCGTCTAATTCAAATTGTGAAGAGGTGGGCGTGTTTAATGCAAATAAAGCATGACCCCACGTAAATGACGTTTTTAACGAACGGCGCATGCGCCGTCCGTGGACGTAACCCAGTGCGCATGCTCCAAATTACGCCGCAAAGACTCATTGCTTTCGACGTGTACGTAAATTACGGCCAGCCCCATTCACGGACGACTTACGCAAACGACGTAAAAAAATTAAAATTCGACACGGTTCCGACGTCCATACTTAACATTGGCTGCGCCATCTTTTTGGTGGATTATCTTTACGCCTGAAAACGCCTTACGTAAACGGCATATCTTTACTGCGACGGGCAAGCGTACGTTCGTGAATAGGCGTATCTCGCTGATTTACGCATTCTAGGCGTAAATCAGCGTACACGCCCCTAGCGGCCAGCGTAAACAGACAGCTAAGATACGACGGCGCCGGCGGTCGTATCTTAGCTACATTTAAGCGTATCTCAATTTGAGAATACACTTAAATATACAACGCCGCAGATTCGGAGTTACGACGGCGTATCTACTGATACGCCGTCGTATTTCTATGTGAATCTGGCTATATCTGTGGGGAGTTTAGGTCTAAACAAATATTTTTTACAATCAGGATACTTGATTAAAAGATGTTTAAAGATTTTAAATGGTTTTGAATGTTCTAAAACATTCCCTAAAAAGATATCAAGTCATGGGTTAACCACTGATTGAGAGTACATTATCAGCTGATAACAGACACCCTTCCCTATAATTAGAGATCCATCCTCTTTTCATTTAGAGCCAGATACGAATATTGACTGATGCAGTTAGATAATTGTGCCATCAATAAAGAAATGAATACCCAATAAACATTTTAAGAAGGTAGTCTGTTTAAAAATGCATTGAGAAGATGAATTGTAAGCCTGCAGCATTGTATCTTGGTGTAATTATCTCCCCGTGTCTCTTCTGTGTTTTGACTCTACGTACTTCCAAACATTGAATATTTTTATGACTTTTTCATGTTCTAACAAAATACCTTTAAGCACATCGCAAATATGACCGACACATTTCCTTAGTCAAAAGTTATTCATGCAGTAGTGTTTTTATCAGAGAACACCTGTAATTAACCACTTCGCTACTGGGCACTATCACCCCCTTCCTGCCCAGGCCAGTTTTGAGTTTTCAGCACTGTCACATTTTGAATGACAATTACGTGGTCATATGCTACACTGTACCCATATGAAACTTTTATAAATAAAAATTCACACAATTAAAGCTTTATTTTGGTGGTATTTAATCACCACTGGCTTTTTTTTTTGATAAAAACTAAAAAAGAACGAAAATTTGGAGAAAAAATTATTGTTTTTTATAGTTTGTTTTAAAATGTTGCTAATTTTTCTCCTACACTGATGGACATTAATGAAGCGGCACTGATGGGCATTTTGTGAGGCAGCACGGGTGAGGCTGCACTGATGAGGAGGCACTGATGAGGGTGCACTGATAGGTGGCACTGATGGGCACTGGTAGAAGGCACTGATGGGCACTGATAGGCAGCACAGAAAGATGACAAGGCACTGATGGGCACTGATTGGCAACACTGATGACCACTGATTGGCAGCACTGGTGACCACTGATTGGCAGCACTGCTGGGCACTGATAGGCAGCGCTGTTGGACACTGTTGGGACTGCACTGATAATCAGGACACCAAAGTCATCCAGGTTGGGTTTAGATCTACTATAATAATCTCTGTCTATTTTACTTTTAATAGGAGCCCAGGCTGTGGAAGAGATGGGTATCCCTTACTGTGGAATTCTGAGCCATAATCTTTAAGACTGTCACACCTAATGTTTCCACCTACTCTTTCCACACCTAACGATTCCATGGTAACAGTATGCAGGAACATAGGATGAGTAGTTTGTCAAGTATGGAGTCTGGTCTTCAATCCTTTCAGCGAAGAGGTGGAAGAAAGGTCCTAGACTGAATGACTCCACAGCTTACACTTTTCATGAATTAAAGAAACAGATTATAAACTTGTTACCCGTCATTATATTTAAGATTTATTACTTTAAAGATATGATGTGGGTTAAATGTGGGTTGTGACCAAGAGTGAAAGCTTTAACAGTGGCCGCTTACATTTGTAGGTGCCTCGAACCCGGCACTGAGGCTGGATAGCAGTTACAGTACTATGGCTGAGTACACAAAGTCCCGTTATGGAGATGCCTGGCGTGCATTCCACCTGTGACGGCGGTGAACCAGGGGGACCGGAAGTGACGTAATCATGTGACCTAGTTGCGCCTCGACAGCTGTTTCGTTATGCACGTCATCAGGAAGCGTGCTTGGGTCACGATAATACTTCCATTATAAAGGCTTGTCAATTAACTATCTTATGGGTGGAGTAGGGAACTGGATCCAGCCTCTGACCCGGGTCCTCCCATCCCATACAAATAGCATGGAAACTGACTAATTAGACACACAATTCCTCTATGCTAAAATAAACTACCTGTAAATAGATATCGCATGTGAAATTATCGCATGCAAATAGCTATTTACTCCAGAATATTATGCATATGACAACATATTTTTAAAAACACCTTTTCTCTTCCGTTCATGGACGGACACAGCAGCATTGACCTTAGGGTTATATACCTTTCCTTCTAGGAGAGAAGGAAAGGTATATAACCTTAAGGTCAATGCTGCTGTGTCCGTCCGTGAACTCAGAGAAATGGATTTTACGGTGAGTACAAAAATCCTATTTTTTCTAAAAAAATGTTTTAATGATACCAATCCTATACACAAAAAATATATAGTTACATTAGAGTTAAAAATTGACATTAAAAAATATAATTATAAAAATAAATATAAATTTTGTGAAAATAAGACAAAAAAAGAAAGAGAGAGGGGCTAATAATTAAATGATGCAAATGCTTCAGACACCCCAATATTGGTGAACCTGAATACAACATTACTCATTAGTTAAAAAACAATTAAGGTCCAGCTCTATATTGAGTCCCTTAGGCTGCATGGTATCCAATCGATACAGCCACTGGGTCTCATTTTGGGATACGGCCTTCTTGAGGTCTGTTCCCCGCCAGTTGTATATGGCTCTATCTATGCCATAAAACACAAGCTGACGAGGGTCTTTATTGTGACATTGGAGAAAATGACGTGACACACTGTGGTTAGGAAAACCCTTGGTATTGTTATAGCGCAGAGGTCTCCAAATTGCGGCCCGAGGGCCAGATGTGGCCCTTTGCTGGCCTTTATCCGGCCCCTGGGGCACAATTCCTCCCACTGACATGAGGCACTATTCCTCCCATTGACACCAACAATGGGGCACTATATTATCCACTGATACCAATGATGGGATACTATTCCTCCTACTAATAGGGGGAATACTCCTCTTCCTATTGACCACCAACCCTGAGGCCATATATGTTCTCACTGATGCCGGGCCCGTGACTTTTTCTTCCCTTGCTGGCCCCAATCCGGCCCTCCTAAAGTCTGAAGGGCAATAAAGTGGCCCTTTGTTTGAAAAGTTTGGAGTCTCCTGTTATAGCGCAAAAAATAAAAACTGCAGAGGTGATCAAATACCACCAAAAGAAAGCTTCGTTTGTGGGAAAAAAAGGACGTAAATTTTCTTTGTGTGCAACGTTTGCTCAATTGTCAGTTAAAGCGATGCAGTGCTGAATCGCAAAAAATGGCCCGGTCATTGGGCAGCCAATTCTTCCGGGGCTCAAGAGGTTAACTGAAGTGACCTATTTCTTTAATGCTCTCTTGTCTGTGGTCTCTCTTTCTCTCTCACTTTTTCTCTCAAAATATATATTTGGTTGCGTTGTTATTTTTTTAGGGTGGGATAGGGCTAAAAGAGGAAGTCATCTGTCTTTTGAACTTTCCGTTTTAGCTAACCTATAATTACACTGAATTGATTTAATCTTACTTTAACAGTAAAAGCCTATACTTAAGTCATTAAGGAGCTTTGTGAAAAATCCCCAAGGCAAATTTTAATATGTACACAATTATGAGATGCATTTGCTTCATATTATATTGTTCAGCTAAAATACATCCAGACATGTACTGTATGTGCTTCTCTTTACCCACGACTCACTTGTGTCTCCGTACCCAAAAGTATGGGCATTTTCTTTGGCTCCAGGTAATGAAGGGAACAGCTGTGTAGTGAAAGAAATATAAACAGGAATGAATAGAGTGATTTCAGCTAAATTGATTTTGCCAAAAAATTACCAGTTTGGCCGAAGCAGAAACCTGTAGTTTAGTTCACTCTCTGAGCAGCTTTCCTTTAAATCCCTGTTCTCATTATTAGGTTGGTGTTTTGTTTTTCAGGGATGTTTTTAGAGGAGTTTATTTAATTTGTTTTTTTTTCTGTGTGCATTTCAGAAATTTGTGTCTACTCTCACTCTAGATTTAATTTCACTGTCCGCTTGTTTTTCTGTAAAACAAAACAAAAAAAAATTATAAGGCTAACGGGAAACCATTTTTGGTGCAAAAACAGATCTGGGAAAGTTGAAAGAAAATTCTGCAACCATTAGGAGTATGGGATAACAAATCTACCCAGGTTTAATTCCCAGGTGTGGGTGAGGCTTGCATTTTCGACGTCATCACGCCTTTCCTCCACGGAAATAGACAGCTATGGCGAGCAAACATACAGGGGAAGCCTCGAGGAGACGCCGCGCTCGCATTTGATTTTACTATATTGCGTAATTCAACTTTATATCTGTAAGTGCAATACTTTTTTGGTTTAATTAAACCTATATATACAGTATTGCGCTACTGAGCTTTTTTTGTTTATATTTTCCTGAGACATAAGGAATCAATCTAGTCTCTGCCACCTAGTTACCAGCTTTGGGTCTATTGGGAGCCCGTTAATCCCTGTGTTTGGAGAGACCGCCGTGATAGCGGTCATATCCCTGTGGTAAGGAGACTACATTACTATTCTCGGGTGCCTTACTGGTGGATGAAGGTTTTCTTGTCCCGAGTCTTCAGCCTCATACACGCGCTTGGTTTTCTCTGCAAGAACCAGCAAGAAAACTGCTGGCAGAGCTTTCTTGCCAAGTAAACCGAACGTGTGTACGAGGCTTTCAGGTTTCTCGTCAAGAAAACTGCCTAAAATCTTGACGAGAAAAATAAAGAACATGTTCTCTATTTTCTCGTCGTGATTCTCGGCAGTGTTTTCCTGCCAAGAAACCCGAGAGTGTGTATACTTACCTGTCGCCGTGGAAACCCGCGCATGCTCGAAATGACTTTGATGCATGCGAGGTAGCTTCCCTAGGCATAGGTAGGGTGCAGCAAGATGGCGGCGACGGCATCGAATGTGACGAGCGCATGCTCATCGTATGCGATGCCATCATCGCGTTCTTGCCTTTCAAAAGAACCGTGGTTCTTTTGAAAGGAGTGTCTGTACACTCGAGCGGCAAGAGATTCTTGCCAAGAATCTCGTCAGGGAAAACAACGTTTTTTTCCTGACGAGATTCTGGCCCGTGTGTACAGGGCTTTACTTTTCTTGCACCAATATGGAATTACTATTTTAAAGACAGACTGGTCTTGGGATTAACCACTTCAATACCTGAGATATATTCATCTGCACGCAGCATCTATTTTTCAACTTATTGTTTTGGAACTTTATTCATTCATTTATTCTTCACAATTGTTAAATATTTTTTGTGCACTTATATATATGTCAGTCACATTTAAATGTTGAGATGCTTTTGCGATGTTGGTTTATTCTAATGGTCAGGACAAAATAAACCATTTGTAATATGTCCCATCTCATGTAATACATGAATTATGATTTATCAGCCACCCTCTCCTGTGTAACAGATGTCAAGTAGAAACACTTTAGCATCCCAAGGTCCATGACACTACTGTCACATCAATTTAATTTGATATATACCTCCTGGTTCACAGATATATATATATACATTATATATATATATATATATATATATATATATATATATATATATATATATATATATATATATATATATATATATATTTTTATTATACTCATTTATTATTTCTCACATTTTTCACATTGGATTTCATTAATTCATTATTCCTTTCATTTGGAATTTTGATCAGATTTTAGCGCTGTACCTCACCACTATATTTTAATTAGCAGGGTTAGCCAAATCTTGTGAAACTCAAACGTTGCATCAAAACCAATTGAAATCCAAGGTGGAGGGGTAATTTTATTTTTCTTTAAAAATGATTGAAAAGGTAAACATCTGTTCAGTATGTATAGTGTGGACAGACATGAAAGCAGTAATGCATGAATAGATTCAACAGACTGACAATCAGATCAGACAATCAGATTTTCAATCAGGTTTTATTACAGTAAACTCACATATGTATTCTCCATGAATTCATATTTCCCACCAACTGAGTAATAAAGTTGTAGACTTATGTTATGTTATGTTATCTTTATAAATGGAAAGTGCTTGTAATGCATACAGTATATCAGGTAATGTCAATAGATAGTGAGAAAAAATCCCAAATTTTGAGTTGTCACTTGTCATCAGAACAGGAAATTTAATAAGAATCGTAAAATGTGCAAACAAAGTTGCCAGTGTGTAGGAATTAGTGAATAGTAATCACATTTATTGTAGAAAAAAATACATCAAGATACACTGTGTGCTCAGAATGCAGAATGGGATCTTGCAGGTATTACTAGAAGAGCCAAGACTGCTGGATTAGTAAGCGCTAGACCACCAAACTGTCTAACCGAAGGCATCTGTGGCTGCTCTACGTGCAGCTCAGTGACAGAAACTCAGCATCGGAGAAGTAAGTGGACATCTACACATTTGTGGACTTGTTTGTTTGTTGTGGACTCTTTAGGACTTTTGAGCTTGTGACCCTGGTGACTACAGGGATAGCCTTGATTTGGATGGATTTCCTCTCAATTCCTGGTATGGCTACCAGATGGGAAGTGAAGGGAAATCTCCCCAATGAGACACAGATGGCAAAAAAAACCTGACAAGGTTTGTAAGTCTCCCTTATGGTAACTAAAATTTCACCGCTTGCCGACCAGCCGCTGTCATTATACTTTGGTAAATTGGCATGGCTGCGTGAATTGCCGCAGGTGTACATCAGGCGCTTTAAGAGCGATAGGGGGTGCACGCACCGGAGGCGCAGAGCCAATGCGTGTGGCCGGCGGTCACAATGTCTACTGGCAACCCACGATCGCTCCATAGAGAGCCAGAATGGGGATTTGTGTATGCAAACAAACAGATCCCCATTTTGACAGGGGAGTAGAGAGAGATCTGCTGTTCCTAGTAATCAGGAGCTGCAATCTCTCTCTTCCTCCAGTTAGCACACTCCCCCCACAGTTAGAAACACCTCCCTAGGGAACACTTAACCCCTTGATTGCCCCCTAGTGCTAACCCCTTACCTGTCAGGGACATTTATACAGTAATTAGTGGCTATTTTTAGCTCTGATCGCTGTATAAATGTCAATGGTCCCAAAAAAGTGTCAAAAGTGTCCGATCTTTCTGCTGCAAAGTCGTAGTCCCCCTAAAAATTGCAGATTGCCACCATAACTAGTAAAAAATAAAGAAATAATAAAAATGCCATAAACCTATCCCCTATTTTGTAGACGCTATAACTTTTGCGTAAACCCATCAATAAACGCTTATTGCATTTTTTTTACCAAAAATATGTAGAAGAATACATATTGACCTAAACTGATGAAGACATTTTTATGTCTTTTAAGGGGGCGGATCCTTCCGGTCCTTAAAGCGGAGGTTCACCCTAAAAAACATCTATATATCATTACATCCAGCATACTTCCGACATCTACAGTATGCTGTTTTTTTTTTTTGCCGTACATACCGTTTTATTGTTATTTTCCCCCCGACTTCCGGGTTCTGGCTCCCGCGGGAGTGGGCGTTCCTATTCAGAGGTTAGATGATTGACGTCTGGTGAAAAACGTCCCCTGGCGCATAAGGCGCGTCACAAGTTTTCCTTAAGTAGCCAAACTGCGAGTCGGCTCTATATGGCGCCTGCGCAGTCAGCTCTACACGCCGTATAGAACCGACTCGCAGGTCGGCTACTTACGAAAAACTGGTGACGTGCCTTATGCGACAGGGGAAGTTTTTCACCAGACGTCAATCATCTAACCTCTGAATAGGAATGCCCACTCCCGCGGGAGCCAGAACTCGGAAGGCGGGGGAAAATAACAATAAAACGGTATGTACGGCAAAAAAAATAAAAAAACAGCATACTGTAGATGTCGGAAGTATACTGGATGTAATGGTATATAATTGTTTTAGGGTGAACCTCCGCTTTAAGTGGTTAAGCTGTTTGTTGTATTACGTAACCATACAACGTTCATGGACAGTGTCAGTGACATAATATTCCAGTATCACATATTTTGTGTGTATACTTGTTTTTTAGGTTTACATTTAGCTTGGTTTAAATACAGCTGCAACACCTGATATTATTTTCAGCAGTAATTGGCTTGAATTAAACATTGGAGATAGCAGCCACAACAGGTCTAATAGCTATAGATATGTTTACTCTTAAAAAAAAAGTATAAAGCTAAACCCTGAACCTTGTAGAAATTAACCAGTGGTGCCACAGTTTAATAGTATAGTTTTCAAGTTGCATTGCCTTAAAAGTTTAGTAAAATTGCAAAACTGAGTGCACAAAAACCAAAACCCTACATTCCATGAACTCTCTCCCATCCCAGTGTAGTGCTATTCCTGTAGGGGCCACTGAATAGGATGTGTCCTCTGCTCTTTGACCTTAAAACATTTTGTTGATTTTATGTTAATGAATGCCATGATGAACACACCCCTGTTTCCATCACTACAGGTAGTTCTTTTATCCTCCTTTTTTTTATTAGTGTCCCTGCCTCGGGTTTGAGTTACAGATTTGAAGATATTATTATTAGGGAAGGTTTTTTTTATATACTGCTTATGACATAAACACACAGCCATACATTTCTGTGGGCATCTTTCTTGGTCGAGACATTTTTCCTAAACAAATTCTTCAAAAACATTATTGTATTTTTTTAAGTACCTACTTCTTAAATCATTTATATTTTTTATTTATTTATTGGTTATTTAAAAAAAAAATCTTAATTTGTGATTTTCAGGTCCTACAGGAATAGTTAAAAAAAAAAAGGATGGTGTACAGGAATATAATATATAGAACACATAAACCAAAGCACTAGTAAGCGAAAACAATATCCAAAGAGATCCTATGCAAGGTGGTTATACTGGATTGTTCATAGGTTCAGTGTATCGTGTAGCAAACTCCATCCCGTTGAAGGAAATTATTTTCAGTAGGACCAAATTACAATTAATGGATATAAGGAGAAGGATGGAAATAAAAATAGGTGCACCGTTTGGGATGACAAAGCAACCATGGAGGTCCCGTAAGGGCAGACAGTGGGGGCCAGATCCACATAACGTGGCGCATTGTTGCGTCCGGCGTAGCGTATTTCTGATACACTACGCCGCCGTTACTTACAGCGTATTTTCCTTATCCTGAAAGAATTTGCGCCGTAAGTTACGGCGACGTAGTGTAACTTTGGCAGCGTAAGGGCGTGCAATTCAAATGGATGTGATGGGGGCGTGTTTTATGTTAATACGTCTTGACCCGACGTAAATTATGTTTTTTTTTAACGGCGCGAAATTAACCCGCAACAAGCCAATGCTTACGACGTGAACATCATTCTACGCAAAGCCCTATTCGCGAACGACTTACACAAACTACGTAAAATTTTCAAAATTTGACGCGGGAACGACATCCATACTTAACATAGGATACGCCTCATATAGCAGGGGTAACTTTTCCCCCGAAAAAAGCCTTACGGAAACAACGTAAAAAAATGCGCCAGCCGGACGTACGTTTGTGGATTCGCGTATCCAGCTCATTTGCATACTCGACGCGGAATGCAACGGAAGCGCCACCAAGCGGCCAGCGTAAATATGCACCTTAGATCCGAGGGAATACTAAGATGTACGCCAGTCGGATCTAGCCCAGCTTTAGGCGTATCTTGTTTTGTGGATACAAAACAAAGATAGGCCGGAGCAAAATAGAAGTTACGCAGCGTATCAATAGAAAAGCCGTTGTAACTTCTTTGTGGATCTGCCCCTTTGTCTTCATAAGGAAAGGATAAAGGAGAGTAAGATAATGATTCAGTAAATAAGCAGGGTAGGAAGAGAATGGGAGTGTGGGGGGGACTCGGAAGGTATGTGTGTGACCTACGGTAATCTTCACCCAGGGGCATCTCCAAGAACCACCCGGACATAAGGCTGAAATGAGCAGACGTCTACATAAGTTTATGATTGGTATCCCATTACATCATGAAACTCAAGCAGGTAAACTCATTTCAGAAGAACCGTGTTTTATGAAAACAATCTTCTCTATGGTTTTCTGATGCCCTGATTTCTTCCATCAATTTTGTTTTGTTAATTATAGCAAACTATAAGCTGATAGGGAGGCCAAAATCTGCTTCCAAAACAATGGAATTCACGTTTTTGCTGTGTTCAATAGATGCATAAGCAGGCATTATTTTTATTGTTTCCAGCATTGTGCATGCAATTGAGGCCCTGTGAGTAATTTGATAATGCTTTATGTTTAATGCTCCGTGTGTTGTCCAAGTCACGTTTTCATTTATCTAGATATTTTGGGGGCAGTGAGTTTATCATGCATTTCAATATCCAGTAAGGCTGTGAAGGGCCCAGCTGATAAGCAGAGTTTTTGAAACTCTTTCGTGGTAGGTAACAATAACTACTAAGGTCCTTCATAGACACACAGGAGAGGAAGTAAATGTATATGTATATTTTAATGAATTTTGTATAATTGTAAACATTTTTTATATAAATTAATAAAAAGGAAATTGAAAACAAAAAACAATAAAATAAGTCCCAAATAATAAAGTGCATGTGCATCAAAAAGTGATGAGATGTGAAGATAACATGCTCAAAAAACAGTTCTTGAAAGTTGTGAACACAATTGTTCCCACCATCCAGGCATCCACCAGGAGTGTGCCCTAACAGCTCACATTAAACAAAGACCACGACAGGTCCAGTGGTGCTTTAGTATATAAATCCTTAATGGCAGTTCACGTTTCACTCTTCTCTCCCCGCCTGCATTGAAATCTGGTCTGACAAGGCTTTAATATATAGATCCTTTATGGAAAAAGCGCCACTAGACCTGTTTTGGTCTTTGTTTAACCGCTTCATTACTGGGCACTTAAACCCCCAATTTTAAGCTTTCAGCTCTGACGCATTTTAAATGACAATTGCGCGGTCATACAACACAGTACCCAAATTATATTTTTATCGTTTTTTTCCCACAAATAGAGCTTTCTTTTGGTGGTATTTGATCACCTCTGCGGTTTTTATTTTTTGCGCTATATACAAAAAAAGACAGAAAATTTTGAAAAAAAAAACAAAATGTTTTACTTTTTGTTATAATAATATCCCATTTTTTTAAATATGTTTTTCCTCGGTTTAGGCCAAAATGTATTCTTCTACATATTTTTGTTAAAAAAAAATCGCAATAAGCGTATATTGATTGGTTTGCGCAAAAGTTATAGCGCCTACAAAATAGGGGATAGATTTATGGCATTTTTATCATATATTTTTTTTTTTTTTAGTAGTAATGGCAGTGATCAGCGATTTTTTTTGTCAGTCCTGCGATATTGCGGCGGACATATTGGACACTTTTGACACAATTTTGTACCATTCACATTTATACAGCGATCAGTGCTATAAAAATGCACTAATTACTGTATAAATGTGACTGGCAGGGAAGGGGTTAACACTAGGGGTTGAGGAAGGGGTTAAATGTATTCCCTGGGTGTGTTCTAACTGTGTGGGGGGAGGGGACTGACTGGGGGAGGTGACCGATGCTGTGTCCCTATGTACAAGGGACACAGATCGGTCTCCTCTCTCCCTGACAGGACGTGGAGCTCTGTGTAAACTTATGAGCACAACTGTGTGTGGGTGGGTATGTATGTATGTATATATATATATATATATATATATATATATATATATAGATCTATATATCTATATATATATATATATATATATATATATATATACTGTTTGGTATGTATATATTTTTTCCTCTCATTTATGCAAATATCTGTCCATTTATCTTCTAAGGTGATCGATTTTCTTGGTATTTTGGATTTATCCCCTCTGTCTTTAATAGATATTGGGATTCACATTGTTTGGAGTAGATTGCTATACACAGGATATTTATTTCCCCCTCTTGGATATTTATAATTACTTCTGCCTTTAAAGGTAAGAGATACATATGTTGTTTATTCACTATTATAATATCTTCTACATGGGATCACACCCTGCCTTTAATATATCTTACAGGTCTTTCAGGTCCTGACTATATCCTATGGGCCGGTAGGCAAAACATCTGAGAAAGATCCTGTATTCCTCTCCTCTGTTGTTTTGATGATTTGTGATATTGAGGTAATCGAACAACTATTCTTCTTCTTTTTTTTTTCCTTCTCGATCCTCTCCACCCCTCTTTCTTTTACATCCACTCACTCAGTGTAATTTATAGCTGTAATTATATCTAAAATTATGTTTATTGTGTATATTTGTATCTATTGTTCTTTCTATAGTAAGTAACTCTGTATAAAACACACTTGCAAACTATGTATGGTCGTGATGAAGAAGCAAGGGGATCCCGCGTAACGCATGTGAACCAGTTACAAGTACATGTATCCATCAGATTTACATATTTTTGTATTGATCACAAAGTTTCTTCATGCATATCTATGTTTTTAATATTGTGTTTATGACAACGTTGTATGTGGAATAAAATTTATATAGATTTTTATTCAGATTTTGTTCTCATTTGGCATATACTCTTTTGTTTAAAAAATACCATATTCATTTATGGGATGATTCCAATGTGAACCTGAGATTGGAGTGGTTGACATGTCCTCTACCTTACAACGTTCTAAGTACCCAGAAGGCTTTCAAATCCCATGAGTCAACCAAGCATAATAAAATCCATTTGCAGAAGCTTTTATTGTTTGGCCCATTCAGAAGCTGCTACATGTGCGCCATCACTTGTAGAGTGGAATTGGAGAGACAAGGCCAAACAGAGGAAAGTTGAAGACTTTAGAATAAAGAGATTCCTGACAATGTTAGAAATGAGCATTTTATTTTCATATGAAATGTTTCCATCCACAAAAAAAAAAGCTGAGGGTCATCACACTTTTGTTGCTTGAGGTAAACAGGCTTACAACCATCTCCATTACTTTGTAAGAAAATAAAATTAAATGGTGTTGACATGCTGTTATAACTTTGCTATAAACTTTGAGTTGTGGAAGCATAGGTCTGAAGTTTTTCCATAATGGAAGCAGAGCTTTTTCCTAGTTGTAAAAAGCTCAGTTGCAACTGAAATCTTTTTTTTTAAATGTATTGTACTGGGGGTTATATGTTCTTGCACAGATCTGATTTGATAGTGTTTGTTAGGTTTCTCAAAAATATTGGCACAAATTTGAAAATGTCTGCAACATTTCACTCTTCTGAGTCAACGGGGAAGGCAACAGCAAGGTGCTTTTTAGGGCTGCAATGGGCTTTAGATGGCCTGTTTTGTCCCCCTATTAGCCTCGCTATTACATTTTTTTAAAGAAAGAACACACAGACTAAATACACAAAAGAAAAATAAATCACAAACACAAAGAACACTAAATGAAATAAACTAAACTACTATAAATATATGAATTAAAAATTAAACACTCTAAATAAAAAAATCAATAGTAGAACTTTTGTGGAAATATTGCTCAAGGAGCAAAACTGAGGCCTCCTACACACGACCGAGGAACTCTTCGGAAAAGACACATCGTTTTCCTTGACAAGTTCCTTGTTAGGCTTGTCGAGGAACTCGACAAGCTTGCTTTGTGTACACACTGTCAAGACAAAATCTCCTTGTTCTCAAACGTGGTGACGTACAACACATACAATGGCAGGGGAAGTTCGATTCCACTGGCACAACCCTTGGGGCTGCTTTTGCTAATCTCATGTTACTGCGTGTTAAGTAAAAGTTTGGTGAGAGACGATTTGCACTTTTCAGTCTGTTACAGCGTGAAAAATGTGTTTTCTCCATTACAAACGCTACTTTTACCGAAGGTGCGCTCCCGTCTTATACTTTATTCTGAGCATGCGCGGGTTTCTTAGCATACACACGAATGTGTTTCTTGTCGAAAACCAGCCCGACGAGGAACACGACGAGGAAATTGAGACTCCCGTCGAGGAAAAAGAGAACTTGTTCTTTTTTTTCCTCGTCGAGTTCCTCGACAGTTTCTTCGATGAAAAACATACACACGACCGTTTTCCTCGGCAAAAAAGCTCTGCCACCAAGTTTCTTGATGGATTATATCGAGGAAAACGGTTGTGTGTACGAGGCCTGAGAGTTTCACATTTTTTGACTATGGAGAAAGAGGTAATTTTTTGGAAAAATCAACTGCACAGATATCATTTTGCTCACCCTATAAAAAACTAGCAATTTTTTTTTCTGTTTTGGAATAGGTAGGTAATGGTTATAATGTCTTTAAAAATGTGGTTGTAATGTTGATGAATAATAGAAAGAGGAGTACCATGCTATTCCTATAGTCCAAAATGTATTTAATAGTCAAAAACGATGTTTAAAGCAGCAATTTTCAAGGGTGTTAGAAGTCTCCATTCATCAGAGCTTAGCTACTTTTTTGAATAGCTAAAGTCTGGATGAAGGATTAATATACTGTAATTGGGCTTATGTCAGAGTTATAAAGCCTGAATGGGTTGCTTGTCTAGCTAACTTGGTAATAGATTTTGTTAATTTTTTTGTTTGAATGTTTTTCATGCTGCAGCTTCTTAGTAAGTTTTTTACCTAGAAGAAGCATGCAGCAAGATAAGTGACTAGAGAGAAGTCGAGAAGGAATGATAACAATAGAGGCCTAAAGCATACACCTTTAAAAATGTTAGTTCCTGAGTTAAAAACTCAGGAACTAACATTTTTAAAGGCAAATTCTTTAGGCCTATATTGTTATCATTCCTTCTCGACTTCTCTGTAGTCACTTATCTTGCTGCATGCTTCTTCTAGGTAAGAAACTTACTAAGAAGCTGCAGCATGAAAAACATTCAAACAAAAAAATTAACAAAATCTATTACCAAGTTAGCTAGACAAGCAACCCATTCAGGCTTTATAACTCTGACATAATCCCAATTACAGTATATTAATCCTTCATCCAGACTTTAGCTATTCAAAAAAGTAGCTAAGCTCTGATGAATGGAGACTTCTAACACCCTTGAAAATTGCTGCTTTAAACATAGTTTTTTACTATTAAATACATTTTGGACTATAGGAATAGCATGGTACTCCTCTTCGAAAGTTTTTGAAACTGCATTTTTTTTAAAGTACAGTAGAATCTCTTAAAGTTATAAGGTATGTGCATGTCTCACTTCCATCATAAATAAAAAGCAAAAAAAATTATAATAATTTATTTTAGGATTGTGACCAGAGCCATGCAAATTATTCCTTTTGCCACTGGGCCATCTGTACATCCAAAAATGTACACCCATATAAAAAATAAATAAATAAAAAACCTGCAAGACAACGGCATAATGAACTAGTATGCATCGCATGCCAGCTCATTATGAAATACTTACCTTAGTAAGAAGCTATTGCAGTGGTCCCCGTACACCTTATGCCCTGTACACACGATCGGTCTATCCAATGAAAACGGTCTCATGTATTTTTCCATCAGTTATCTGATGAAGCTGACTAATGATCATTCGTGCCTACACACCATCAGTTTAAAAATGAAGTTCAATGCTTCCAAGCATGCGTTGACTTGATTCTGAGCATGCATTTTTAACCCATGGACGTGCCTACAGATGATCGTTTTTTCTATAGGTTTTTTATCCATCAGATAATTTTAAAACAAGTTCCTAATTTTTTAACCGATAGATAAATAACCGATGGGGCCCTCACACGATCGGTTTAGTCTGATGAAAACGGTCCATCAGACCGTTTTCATCAGGCAAACCGACCGTGTGTATGCGGCATTAGGCTTACCTGTAGGTACAAGTTGTGTAACAGGGTTTACAACCACTTTTAAAAAAAAAGACCATGAGTACCAATGAGACATTAGTTTATTTTTTGAGACCAGACAGGGTATGTTAAAAGGGATGGAAACCCACATTTTTTTTTCTTTGCTGTCACAATGTACAGTATACGATTTTCTATCATCTGTGCCCAGTCTTGCCACACAGAGTTAATCCAGCTCTGAGCAATCCTCTTATTGTTCAGTGAAATAAAACGGACTTACAGAGAAAAAACTTAGTCCGTTCCGCCCCCTTGCTGTGAGTGACAGGTTATTTACATATCTCATGCACTAGCTTCAGACAGGCATTATTTTTTAATTCCCACCCCCACTCCTTTTCTGAAGTCATGTGGTTACTTTTCTGGATTTTGACTGGATGTTAGTGATCATAGCAGAATTTAGTGTAAGGGGAGTGTAGAGGTGGGCGGGGAGTCTACTGACATCACGACTCCACCCATCGAGCTCCAGACAACAGAAAAAATAACAATCAAACCTTTACAACCCCTTAATGTGCACATAGCACATTTTTGTTTTGCAGCAGCCAGAGGTTCGGTGGCAGTGAACTGAAAATATGTAAAGCTAAGCTTAAACTCTACATGGCTACAAACTCAAATCTCTTCCCTAGTTCACAACAATCCACCAATCTCATGCTTGCAAAAATCAATTAGGTAGATTCACGTAGATTGGCCTAACTTTAGGGTGGCCTTGGCCTAGCCTTTTTAGGCTACACCGCCGTAAATTAGTTAGGCTAGTAGTGATTCTCAAACCACTTACCTGCTAATCTATGGCGGTGTAGCCTAAAACGAGCGGGCGTAAGGGCGCCTAATTCAAATGATTTGGAGGGGGGCGTGTTGTATGGAAATGAGGCTTGACCTCAAGTTTTTTTGACGTTTTTTGACACTGCGCATGTGCCGGGTGACTAAATTTCCCAGTGCACATTGCGGATAGGTAGGCCGTACGGGCCTATTGATTTAGACGCGGTCGTAAACGACGTAACTCCCGATTCGCGGACGACTTACGCAAACAACGTAAAAAAAATTTGAACCTCGCGGTGGGAACGGCGGCCATACTTTAACATTGTTATTCCACCTCATAGGTGGAATAACTTTAGGCCGCCTAAGGCCTTACGGAAACAACGTTAATCGACTGCGGCGGGCTCGGGTTCGTTCGGGAATCGTCGTAAATGCTCATTTACATAATCTACGCCGGCCGCAATGGAAGCGCCACCTAGAGGTAAGCCAAAACATTTCAATCTAAGATAGGACGGCGCAAGCCGTCCTATCTTAGATATGTTTAAGTGTATCTCTGTTAGAGAATACACTTAAACATAGGTCGGCTTAGATTCAGAGTTAGGTCTAACTCTTTGTGAATCTACCTAATTGTTTTTCTTTGCATATGGCTGGGTATTAGGAATTAGGTCCACTTTATCTGCTAAGACTCAAGTTGAAGTAAAAGTGAATATTCACCTTGCTAAGTAAACAGTCTCTACTCCCTTAGTAAATTAACCCCATTGGGATTTGATTGTGCACCCTTTCACCCTCACCACCATTTTGTACAGTTTGAGGTATGTATATTTCCCTACCTACTTCTTCCCTGCCACCAGTCCTTCTTCTATAGCCACTGTGCACATGCATACATTCCCCCAAGTTTTCTACTTTCCTATGTGTGCTGTGGGACAAGCTGTCAGGCTGGCAGAGACAGAGCTTTCCTAGCAGACATAGAGATGAGACAAGCATCCCTCTTTGTGCTGCCTTCCAACTCAGCTGGCAGCCATTGATGTTAAGAAGACTCAGCCTTCAAGAATCCAAAGATACAGATTAGGGCTTTAACAGTAACCCTTAGGTGGCTGGCTATAGACAGTTCAGTACAAACAAACAACATTCCTGATTTTAAATACTAATAGTAGTTATCTGGCTGCTTCTGTACTGCAAGAGGTCAGTCAGTATGCTATAGACTACCATAGCTGAATAGATGCATATCCAGTCTTCTTTACTCCCCCCCCCCTTGCCATTGTAGCAGCATAACTATCAGTTACCCCCACCAAAAGTATTAATTTTGCTGCATATGATAAATGTGAACGATCTCATTGATGCTCCAAACATAGGCAGCGAATGATGGTTTCAGGAACTGAAGACTCCGTGCCTAGGCTGGTAAGTGTCCATGCAACTTATATTTAAGCAAACCTGTAGGAAAAACACAATGGCTAAACTTTTTGAGCTGCCAGAATAGCTATATATATATATATATATTGCTTCAGATTATGTCTCTCTAGCACTGCTTGCAGATTCTATGAAGCTTCTCCTCTCCCACATAGTGTAGATTAGGCGCATCCCATCTACCTATCCCACAATGTACCCGAATACTTGTTTGTTATATGTGTTTATTAAGTGTAAAAATACCTGTTGATCTTGTCATAAATCATGTGAGCTGATTACTACTTTTATTGTGTGATCAGTCTAAAAGTGTGATAAGAAATGCTGCCGATTAATGCCATACCGATTAATTTTGTCTTTGGAAATGCAGATTCATTTTGTTGAGGCAATTGAGCAGTGAGCCAATTACAGGGGGTAGGAGGATGAGAACTCTGGGACATCCTGTCGAAACATTCAAGTTTTATATTTTGGCAGCTTCACAAAATTGTGGTGAGATTAAAAAGAATAGGTATTTTTTTTAATACCACTACTCAATGTAAATGTTTACCAAAATTGTTTTGGTTATTTTTTTAATTTTTTATTTACATAGGTTGATTCACGTAAATAGTTATTTTTATTATTGTATTACAACTACCTTTGTAGACAAGAGCAGATCACTTTTTCTAACAATCTGTTACACGCTCATAAAAGATGACAGTGCATATCATTATCTATAGAGGGGGGGTGGTCAGGAAAACAGATGAGCATCACACAAAAGTGTGTGAAATCCTGGCCATCACGCTTATATAATACTATTGGACATCCTATTTCAATTTTGTGGGCAATAAAATAGAGTTGCCCCCAACTTTCCAGCTTTAAAAGCCATAAAATGTGTGTCTATACCATCAAGAAGAGCACTTGTGAGGTCAGGTACTGATATGGGAAGAGAAGACCTGGCTTGCAATCCAAGTTCCAATTTAAAGGTGTTCAAAAAAGTTGAGTCCTGGACTCTGTGCAGGCCATTCCACACCAAACTCTTCACACCATATCTTTATGGACCTGACTTCGTACACAGGGGCACAGTTATGCTACAATAAAAAAGATCTTCCCTAAAGGTCTCTCCAAATTTTGGAAATGCAAATTTTTCGAAAATGTATTTGTACTGTATGCTGTAGCATCAACATATCCTATAATGGAAATATAATCCTATAATAATATAAAGTTGAACATAATCATTTATAGGAGTGTTCAAATACTTTTGCCATACAGCATAACCACAGTTCATGGAAAGTCATCTATAGGCATCGTAAACATGTGGCAGAGAATTAAGAACATTTCAGTCCCCTAAAGATCTATCAAATGGGGGCTTCTCTAGGGACACACAGATGGTGTCTTACCTATACATACAATACCATGGGGTAAATGTATGTAGTGGTCATGTATGCTGTGAAGCAATTAAGGGCTTATGTACACTGGTGCTTGCCTACGTGTGCGCTGCTTGTCAATGTGAATGCAAAAGCAACCTTAAAGCAGCTCAAAGAAGCTTCTTGATCAATGCTTACGCAAAGTGAAGCAACTTATTGCAGCAAGTACAAGCAACCTGGAATCCCCTGAAAGTTTGCCTTTGAATCACTTCTGACTCTGATGCTCATGTACATGAACCCTCAAAAGGATTGCATATTTTAAAAATAGAAGAATCAAAGACTGAGAATAAATGAAAGAGGATAAATATGCTATGACTCTCCTCGTCCCACAGTATTTGCTGGCCCTCCCACCTCAGCATACAAAGAGACGTCTCTGAAGTTGCTCAGCTTCCATCCTACCATTCCTCATTTGGATGTTATCTGTGTATCTATCTGTGGCAGCTGCCAGTCTGGCAGCACTTCCAATGATGCCATCTGTCTCTCTCGTG
The DNA here is from genome assembly GCF_905171775.1 of Rana temporaria. Taxonomy (NCBI): domain Eukaryota; kingdom Metazoa; phylum Chordata; class Amphibia; order Anura; family Ranidae; genus Rana; species Rana temporaria. Next base: position 34,907,250 of record NC_053499.1, on the reverse strand, counting down.
AGTTCATCAGGTAGTGTAGGCAGCGTTGAAGTAGCTTTTGGATTAGACATGCCGTTTCTTTGATGATGAGGTGTCAGAAATCTTCTTATATGTGCCATTTGATTTCATTTAACATTGATGTAACATCCAGCAATGACTTTGTGTGTTGAAGTTATATAAACGCCATCTTAATTGTTAGTAGGCTTATCTGAAATGACTTGCACTTAAGTAAACTTAAAAAGCAATTTTTTTTCTCTGTCTGTCAGTGTCCTTGTGATGAGAAGACTGCATTCATTGTTTTTCTAAAACTATAATGTCAGGCTCATGACCATGTTTCAGTGTACTGGGTGAATCATGGTTGCTACACGTGTACCAACAACATGAAATGTAGGCTGGAGATTGTACATGTCTTTAAAGAGTGGGCACAAAGAGTGGAGCAAATTGGACCATGGTTAAAGGGGTTGTAAAGTTTCATGTTTTTTCACCTTAAAGCATCCTATGCATTAAGTTGAAAAAACACCTCTCTTTCATGGGCCCCCCAGCCCCCCGTTTTACTTACCTGAGCCCATTCACCTGCTGTGCGCGTCCCTCGGCTTCCTCTTTTCCATGAAGTTTGGCCCTTGATTGGATAGACTGATAGCAGCGCAGCCATTGGCTCCCGCTGCTGTCAATCACATCCAATGATGCGGCCGCCGGGGGGCGGGACCGAGTCATACACTCTGCGTCTATAGACGCCAACTGTATGACACGGGAGCACGCAAGCTAACCCCCTCGGTAAAGAGCTTCCCAGAGGGGGTTAGCTTTTGTGGGGAGGAGCTGAGACAGCCGCCGTGGGACCCCAGTACAGGAAGATCGGGGCCACTCTGTGCAAAACGAACTGCACAGTGGAGGTAAGTATGACATGTTTGACAACACTTTAATTGTTTTGTTTTTTTTTGCCTTCCTCTGGATCAATTGTAGGTATATTGTCTTGTATATGAAGGTTTTATATTTATTTATTCTTTTATTTTAGTTGAACTAGATGGGCTTGTGTCTTTTTATCAACCTAACTATGCAAAATTGCATATTCATCCCATGCTGCTCCACTGGCAGCCCATTGACCAGTGACTCCGGACCATCATTAGCAGTATAGACTGAACCTTGGCATTCGGCAAAGGAATACCCATGCAACACATGATTGCCCTGGCATCATCATTTGCCAGATGTGTCAGTGTAGTAGACATATGCAATTTATTTAGTAACTAATCGAAATTCAGCCAAATTTTGCATCTTTCCGACATTTGGATGCATTTGAATGGCCAAAGAAAAAAATCCGAAAGAAATTATAGTGAAAATAACAAATGTATTTGACATGATTTGTTCATTCGATAAAGGTCTAATGAAACAAAAGGTCAATTTAAAGTAAATCTTATGCCCTGTACACACGATAGGTTAGTCTGATGAAAACGGTCTGATGGATTTTTCCATCAGTTATATGATGAAGCTGACTGATGATCAGTCGTGCCTACACACCAGCAGTTAAAAAAACGATCGTGTCAGAACGCGGTGACGTAAAACACAACGACGTGCTGAGAAAAATGAAGTTCAATGCTTCCAAGCATGCGTTGACTTGATTCTGAGCATGCGTGGATTTTTAACCGATGGTTGTGCCTACTAACGATCGTTTTTTTTCTATCAGTTAGGAATCCATCGGTTACATTTAAAACAAGTTGGCTTTTTTTTAACCGATGGATAAATAACCGATGGCGCCCACACACGATCGGTTTGGACCGATGAAAATGGTCCATCAGACCGTTCTCATCGGTTTAACCGATCGTGGGTATGAGGCCTTACAGTCCAATCAGCTGATTCATTTTGTGCTGGAGGTTGGATTACTAGCAAAGTGAATTCCTGAGAACTGGGTAATAAGGGTGTTGTATTGTAGTTGAGCAGAGGAGAAGAGATATTGTCATTGTGTTAATGAATTCAATAAACAAATGACTTTCAAAACTTTGAATCGTAATCACCAATATATATACATACATACATACATAAATATCGAATCAAATCTAAATACATACAAATAAATTGATTCGGTATAAAGAATATCGAAATGCTACAGAAATAACAAATTATCCGAAAAACAAATAACATAACAAACATAACAAAATGAAATTATGTATTTTACGAATGAAAAACGAAAATAAACAAAATGTTCCATTGTGCACAAGTCTAGTCTGTAGAACCTCAACAAGATGAGCATCAAAAGTGGGTGTTTAGGGCTGGTTCCTGCAACCCTCAGACAGCTTTTTAGCTTTAGCTTCAGAATAGTTGTATTGTGGCCAACACAGCTTTTCTGAATGTGCTGTGCCAGAAATGATCATATACAGACTTTTCCTAGCCTTGTGACTAAACTCCTGTTCCATATCTGCAATGCAGCAATGCAAACCCCATCCAGAGAAGAGGTTAGAAAACTGTAGGCGTAATCCAATATTCAGTAGTAAATGGTAGCTATTTGCTTGTATCTGTTTCTAGAGTAAATAGCTCACTGTTTGATCATTTGTAACAAGCAAAGGAGGTGCACATGACAGGAAAGTTCATTTCGAGTGATCAGAATTTTCCAGCCTTTAGAACTGCTAGCTGGGAAAGGGGACTACCTAGAAACCTGTTTTAGTCAAATCAGATGTCTCCGTTATGTAAATAAAAATATATAACTAAATATGGAGGGCCAGATTCAGGTAGAATTACGTTACTCCTCGGCGGCGTAACGTATGCCATTTACGTTACAACGCCGCAGGTTTACAGCGTAAGTGCCTGATTCACAAAGCTGTTACCTGTAAACTTGTGGCGGTGTAACGTAAATCCGCTCGGCGCAAGCCCGCCTAATTCAAATGGGGCGGGCACCATTTAAATTAGGCGCGTTCCCGCTCCGAGCGTACTGCGCATGCTCCGTCGGGTAAATTACCCGACGTGCATTGCGCTAAATGATGTTGAAAGGACGTCATTGGTTTTGGCGTTAACGTAAATGGCGTACAGCGCCATTCACGGACGACTTACGCAAACTACGTGAAATTTTAAATTTCGATGCGGGAACGACGGCCATACTTAACATTGCTTAGAACACCTAGGAGGTAGCCCTAATTTTACGACGTGTATCTCGACGGAAACAACGTAAATTTAGATCGACGGGGCATCGCGGACGTTCGTGAATCGCTGTAACTAGTCATTTGCATATTCTACGCCGAACGCAATGGCCTCGCCACCTAGCGGCCGGCCTAGAATTGCATCCTAAGATCCGACGGTGTAAGTCAATTACACCTGTCGGATCTTAGGGCTATCTATGCGTAACTGATTCTATGAATCAGCCGCATAGTTAGGACGGGCGGATCACAGAGATACGACGGCGTATCAGGAGATACGCCGTCGTATCTCTTTTGTGAATCTGGCCCGGAGTTTCTAAATGACCTGATATGCCCCATCATTTTTTTTTCTTTCATGGAAAAGACCTAACCATGGTCAGGTTTTGATTGTGGTCTGCTTTTCATTGGGAATATTTCCCTTTACTTCCTGCAACAAGTGATGGAGAATCTTTCAGTGAGGACACAAGTTACAGCAAAACATTTTTTTTCTGTATATATTCTCTGTCGTGCTATTATTGCTATCTGTATCTTCCTCTCCTGGTAACAATTGCCACCTTTTTTTGTATTGTTCAAGGTCACAGAGACAGAATGTGTCATAAAATCTCCACAACAGGGTCATGGACAACGGTTAAACAGAAATAATTATGCTGTTCAAGTCTAGCAAAAAAATTGTGGCTGCCGTTGACCTTCCAAAGATACCTTCATAGTGGTGGGGGGAATTTTATGTATATTTGAAAACATGGGTTAATGACTGATAATGACTGTAATGACTGATACAGCAGGTTTAAATTGGAACCTGGTATCCTAAAAATAGAGGAGCTGACTTTTTTTTAAAGTGCTTATTCCTGGGCAATCAACTTTATTTTTTATTCACAATCTATTTACCTTGATCAAGCATTATAATACTTTACTGGCTGCATGCTTATTCAGTTTTAGAAACGCAGTGGCTATCTAAGTCAAGATAAAGCCATAATCTGAGAGTAGGATTGATGGGTGATCACCTGGTATTGCATTCCCAAATTATAAATCGAGACCAATAGGTAGAACTTTTAAGGTGGCATTATAAAAAAGAGAAAAAATAGATAAAAAACACTTTATTCCTTTGCTATAAAATATTTCATACAGTAAATAAAATTCATCACAATAGATATTCAAAGGGTGGTCTTCACCAACACATCTTATTTAGAGAATGCCATTCATGAGATACTACAACTGTATATGTAAGTCACATTTCAACAAAAGGTTACACATAGATTTTAGTGTGAAATAAGCATTGATGATATGTAATTATTCAAGGCATTTTGCAATGAGCTTCATCTGGGAGATATACTACATGGTAGAGCTGTTTCATGCACACTCAGACATCACTGTGCGCAAGCCAGGGTTGGCCACCAATAGAGCCCAGATGTGTCTTTGGTTGACTGCAAGGGGAAAAATCTGAGTAACATACCAGCATTCGAGTGGTAAAGAATATGCCCAATAGGTGCACCTAGGGTAAACTAAAAGAAATATTATTATTATTATTATACACGATTTATATAGCGCCAAAAGTTTACTCAGCGCTTTACAATGTATAGGGGGGACAACACAATTACAGTACAGTTCAATACAGAAGGTACAGGAGAGCACTGCTCGTAGAGCTTACATTCTAAAGGGAGGGGGTGGTGGTACAAAAGGTAATAGCTGCAGAGAATGATTTGATGGGGGTGGCTCGGTGACAGTTGTTACGTGGATGTGGGATAGGCTTCCCCGAATAAATTTGTTTTCAGGGATCTCCTGAAGGTGGAGAGGGTAGGGGCTGATTGGACATACTGGGGCAGGGAGTTCCAGAGGATGAGAGAGGCTCTGGAGAAGTCCTGAAGGCGAGCATGGGAGGAGCTAACAAGGGAGCTAGAAAACAGGAGGTCCTGGGAGGAGCAGAGGGGACGATTTGGGCGATATCTTCAGATTTGGTTGGTGATGTAGATGGGGCAGATTTTGTGAATGGCCTTTTATGTTATGGTCAGCATTTTGAATTTTACACAGTGGGGTAGGGGAAGCCAGCGAAGGGATTGTCAAAGAGGAGCAGAATCTCACATGCACCTCCATGTCCGTTGGCTAATTGTGAGCAACACCCAAAACATAGACAAACATTGTATACTTAAATAAAGTGAATTTGACATAATGCAAACATTTACTACCGGTGAATCTTCTTGGTGCTTGTGAATTAAATGGCAATGATTGATTCACCACCAGTGAAAGTTTGGTGAAAGTCTCATTTACTGCTTCATAAATATGCTCCCCCGAGACTATGAGGATAAGGAAAAGGCAAGAAGGAGCTTAAATAATGATGTGTCAGTTCATGTAGAATTTCAGATTCCTGGGTCCTTCTGTAATTCTGCCTCCACACTTTGTTTAACGCCTAAAAATGTTACTGCTGCACACAAAATAAATGAATGAGCTATTACAGACAGCAGAAATGCCAGCTTACAGGACACTGACAGAATAAGCTGACAAGTCTGTATGTCAAGCCTAATAATTCACCTCTTAGATATCACAGGATGTCATTCCTCAGAATCTTACAGGCTACATTTACAGCTTTGGTTACACAGTCATAATGACTCTACTTTATATCCTAACTGCCAAAGGGGCTATTAATGTCTCTGTTGCTACAGTGCATTTTAATTCCATATACTTGATACATAAGGAGGGGGCTGTTGACAGTAGCTTTACATTTTTGTATTTTATGACGGAAAAATACACAAATATCATTTGTGACGGAACCGCTTGGGCACCCTGACTAGGTGCTTCCGTCCGCCAAACAGCGCTTCCTGCCCTCCAAACTGTTCCGAGCAGAGCGAGAGCTAATACCAGCCCCTTTTACCCCAAACATTGTACACAAACAAGATGTGAGGTAAAAACCAACAAATTATAAAAATCATTCAAACAATGTAACATCTAGGGGTTTGAATGGTTGTCTGTATCACTCTCAGTAATATGACTAAATGCTTATTTCTAATGAGCAATTTTGGCATGTCTAACATTGACCTTTTTTTACCAGTATAATCTCTCCGTAACAAGTTTTAGGTGTGAGATATCTACCTGGAACTCATCCATGCATGGCAAATCTGAGAATATCACATACCTGCACCTACCACACCGCATCTATGCAAATAGGCTCAGGCTTCAATAACTTGAAGATGATATTAATGTTAATATCGAAGATGACTCATGCAACAGACAGTAACAAGAGCAACTCTTTACCTCGATACATGGTTTTACAATTCTCTGTCTTCTCTCTTCATTGCATGAGATGCTTCATATAGTTGAATGACGTGCTTATACTGTGGTCTATGTCATACCATCTTTTAAACGCTTTTAAAGACAGGTCAAGGCTTTTTATGGTAATAAATGCAAGGCTAAATCCTTCCACTGGCGATTATTTGTTCATTTCTATAAAGATCAGCAAGCTTACAGAAAACCGTAATAACATTTTGAAAGCTATTATGCATTATATATATATATATATATATATATATATATATACATATATATATATATATATATATATATATATATATATATATATATATATATATATATATATATATATATATATATATATATATATATATATATACATAAAGTATATCTCATAGACATGAAATGTGTTTTGTTTCTTATACAAAATGGTAAATCTAGTCTAACAATAACATTTTAAATTCAGGACACATCAGACAAGATGATAATGCTATATGACGACACTACATAAAATGAGTACCGATCACATGACTGCTTATCATTAAACAATATGTGAATGAATTTACAACTAAAAGAATATTTATTTGTTTACCAGCAGTCACTGTAAATATTTAGCACAAGCAGATAATATAAATAATGTAGTCAATTATTTTGAATTTATACTGATTTAAAGTCTATAGGTGATTGGCATTTTAATACAGTGCTTTTCCAGCCACTAAATGTATTCATTTTTGTGCATATACACTTTAGGAAAAAATGTAAAAGTTTTTTTTTCCCCCAACAATATATTAATGTAAGTAAAGAACAATACACAGTAGTGACATACACAAAGTACATCTGTCAACAGTGAAGAGCATATTTTAGGTGCACTGTATACATAGTAAACAAATACAAACATCTTGAACAGTCATCAGTCTAAACTTCCAGATGGAACGAAAAGAAAAGAATGGATTCAACCATAGCAAAAGTCAATATAATTGGAGATTTTCCTACCCTCGGGGACGGAAAATATAGATTTTATTAAAAACAGGAGGCGAGTATTATGCTATAATCTTTCTTTACTGTCATCCAGCAGCAAGAGAGTTAATGAAAAGAAAAAACGTTACACAGATAGGTATGCAAATGAACATAGGTAGACTGTCCAATCAGGTAACAGGAGTATGTTATAAAGGTGAGGTACAGGTGATATTCTTCCTCTTTCTTGATGATAAAACTAGACTGGAAATAACTTGAACTGGAAACTAATTGGAACAACTTGAACTGGAACTCATTCTTCAATATGTCATGAAGTCCACAGTAGAATAGGCGCATTAAGCTGAAAAAGAATGCATTATGTAAGAGCAAAATAAATCTTGAAGGGTAGGGTATTAGGGTGGGATAATACTCGCCTCCTGTTTTTAATAAAATCTATATTTTCCGTCCCCGAGGGTAGGAAAATCTCCAATTTTATGGCAAACAGGAGGCTCATATTATGCTTGTTCAAAGCTGTATACTCTAGAGCATTAAATAAACGTACAACCTATAGTTATAATACATTCATAGACACATGAGATTCAGGTCTAAAGTAGAAATTCTTAAAAGTGGATTCTAAAGACCAGTTTGCGGTTCGCATTAAATCTGATAGAGAACCACCTGATTGAAATACCTTAGTGGCCATTGCACCTCTGGTGGAGTGGGCGCCAAATATGGAAATGTCAATGCCTGCCAAATCCATGGTTTGTCTCACCCATCTAGCCAAGGTGGGTGAGGAAACTGGATGGAAGGGTTTGCAGTAGGAAATTAGTAATTGAGATGAGTCAGGGTCTCTAAAAGGTTGAGATTTGGTTTCATAAGTTTTTAGACATTGGACTACACAAAGGTTTGGATTGAAGGGAAAGGCCGGATAGAAGACCGAATGTAAGTTGGTCTATGTGCGTCTGAAAATGGAAAATTGAACACCCTGGGGAGAGAATTGTCTACGGGATATATCTAGGGCTTTTACATCCGCTACTCTTTTAAGGGAGATGAGACAAAGTAGTACTGTTAGTTTGAAAGATAGAAGTTTTAAAGACAGATTCTCATTATCACCCCAGGAGTTAAGAAAATTTAAGAGGATGAGGATTCTGAAATAGGTCTAGTAGAATAGAAGGGAATACTGGGAGTAATCGTGGGTAGTCTATGCTCATCTCCAGAGCCTGAGGGAACCATGTTTGGGATGGCCAGTAAGGGGTTATCAGAACTATGTTCGATTCTAGGTAACGTGTCAGAAGGAGAGCCCTTGATATTAGAGCAAAGGGGGGGAAAGCGTAAGATGTTCCTTTCGGTCAAATTTGTAGAAGGGCATCTGTCCCCAATGCTTCTGGGTCTGGACGCCAATTGAAATATGTTGGAATCTGTCTGTTCAGGCGTGATGCAAACAGATCTATCTGGAAAGGACCCCACAGGGAGTTTTAGATGTTGAAAAATTGTCTGGTTCAACATCCAATCGCTGGAATCTGTTAGATAACAGGGAATTCCAGTCTGCAATGGAATTGGATAGGCCTGGGATGTATTCCGCCTTCAATATAATGCTCTTGTCCAGGCAAAAATGCCAAAAATCCTTTGCAATGTTTGCCAAAGGTTTGGATTTTGTACCTCCTAAGCGATTGATGTATTGTACTGTGGATATGTTGTCCATGCGCAGTAGAATACAACAATCGGATCTGTCTCTCGCAAAACTCTTGAGAGCAAATGATCCCGCTAAGAGTTCGAGACAATTTATATGTAACAGAGCTTCGTCTGGAGACCATTTCCCTCCTGTTGTAAGAGGGCCGCAGCGAGCACCCCAACCTGAGTTGCTTGCGTCTGATTCTATTATTAAATCCGGATGTGGATGGAAAAAAGTCTTCCCATTCCACATCTGGATGTGAGTCAGCCACCAAAGTAATTCTTCTTTGGTGTCCGGAGTTAGTGTTATCTCGTCGGAATATGCCAAGCCGTCTCTTAGATGTTGGGCTTTTAGTCTCTGTAGTGCTCTGTAGTGTGGAGGTGCCCGAAATATCGCTTGAATGGAAGCTGATAATAGACCGACAATCCTCGCAATTGTCCGAAGAGATATTTGACTTTTGTTCAGGACTGAGCGAATCTCTCTTCTGATCGTCTTCAATTTCCTGTTTGGAAGACTCAGAAGGGATAGTTGGGTATTGACAAGAAAACACATAAATTCTACCTCCTTTGAAGGGGTTAGGATGGATTTCTTGTAATTGATTATGAATCCCAGCATGTTCAGAAGGGATATCGTCCATTGAATGTGTAAATGAATAGTCTGAAGTGATTGTGCCATGATCAAAATGTCGTCTAAATATATTATTAGACGAACACCCCTGCTCCTTAGAGCTGCTACTACTGGTTTCAGTAGTTTCGTAAAGCACCAGGAGGCAGATGACAGACCGAATGGTAGACTGGTGAATTGCCATTTCTTGTTTGCCACAGGAATTGAAGAAATGGTTGGGAATTCTCGTGCATGTGCACTGAAAGATAGGCATCATTCAGATCTATTTTTGCCAACCAGTCTCCTTGTAATAAAAGGTCTTTTAACAGGTGAATACCTTCCATTTTGAAATGGCGGTAATGGACGAAATTGTTTAGATATTTCAGATTTATTACTGGTCTGAAACCTCCATCCTTATTTTTTGACCAGGAACAGGTTGCTCACAAAACCTGGAGTTTGCAAGGGAACTTGAACTATGGCCCCTTTGGAGTAAAGCTCTTTTATCTCCAGTGAGATGAGCTTTTGTCCTCTTCTGAGAACCTTATTGGAATAGGATCCTGACTTTGAGTCGGTAAAGAGGTGAAATCTATCTGGTAACCTAACACGGTGTTCAGAGGGCCTCTGGGGAAATGACCTTCGGTAGAAGATCTGTTGGGAAATCGGCCCTTGCGTTTCCCAGCTTTGGGAAAAACTTTGGTTGGAAAACCTTTTTGAGTGATGATTGGGCCTTGTCTAAAGAAGTAAAGAGAGCTACGTATTTGTTGATCTCTTTAATAAAAGAGTCACCAAAAAGTAGACCCTTGGTGATGGAAGATGGTTGAGATGAAGCGAGATGCATTAGCTGTGGATCCAGCTTCGTCAGAATCGATCTTCTTCTTTCGCTAGAGATGGCCGCATTGGCGTTGCCAAATAGTACAATGGCTCGCTGAGCCCAACCTTTCAGGACATTTAAATCTATTGGGGTGTTAGATTACAACAAAAACCTGGGGAATGCCCAGGGAAAAACCAAGCCTACTTACCGACCAGCTTGCAGAAAACCAATTAACCTGTCTACAGTATGCGTTAAAAACAGGGGTTCAGTCCGCACGCTTTTGGTGTTAGATTAAACTGCTTCTTCTATTAAATCTAGAATCTTAGCTAAGGGGCCTAACATGTCTAATAATTTATCTTGACAGAAACGATATTATCTGTCCACCCCCTTTTTTGGGTGTTTTCCTGATTTTAGAAGGAATTTAACTAATGCGGGGTCTAATTAGGGTGTATTGGCTAATTTCTTTGGGAGGGACGGTCTCGGGCACTCTGCTCTTAACTTACTAGCCTCGTTCTTATCTAATGGTTTCTGGATCCAGAGGCTTAAACATTTCGTAACTAGGGAATGGGTAACCCATTCCCCTGAACGGGGATGTTTAATTTGACCTGGGTCGAAATACGGATCACCAGAGCCGTCTATAATAGCATCCTCGGATTCCTCCTTTTCAAGGGTATTCCTTCTTCTGCATCAGAGACATTCTCATATTCAGAGTCTCTTCCTTCTTCTGATAAAGATTCCTTATCAGAAGAATAATTGCTGGAAGAGGTACGGTAAGAGTCTGGTTTTTGCCTCTTTGAGGCCATTTTTACCCGTTGTAAGATCAACTCCTCCCGGGCAGAGGGTATAACGTGTGACCTCTTGTCACTGACAGTAGCCTTTCCTTTACTAGGAGGCTTAGAAGATTCACCCTGGTTCTCCATCAGGACCATTCTTTTAGAATGGGAGGGACCGGTATGAGATATATGATGTCGTTTTTGAGACACTTTACCCGCTTTTTTCAATCCCTGAATCATGTGGGATGTAGAGTCCTCCGCTGACCAATAAATGTCAGATGGGGTAATAGGTAAAGGTTCAGGGGTAACCTGAGGTTTACTTTGAGACAGGGCCATGACTACCGATTGTGCAATGGAATCATGCATGGCCGTCTGCATAGCAGATTGGATGGATTTATCTATTATGGATTGGATTTTCTGGTTTTCCTCAGGGATATCTGAGGGGGTAACAGTAGTGGAATCTTTATTAGACATAGTGAGGTGTGAGTAAATGTGATTGACTTAAGACAAATTATTCTGAAAGAGAAAAAATAATAGAACTAATTAATATATATGCAGCAGAACTATATATATTTTTTGTATCAGCAGACAACATATATGTCAGCAAGAGGGCACATATATTATAAGCGTACACCCAAACATATACATATATATATTTATTACTAATATTCTGACTGCAGTTCAAAGTGTGTAAGTATATATGTATATATATATATACATACATCCATATACATACATATATATATATAAAAGTATATATACATATATCTATATGCATATATCCATATGAACAAACATATGTTTATTTAAATTTGTTTGTGTAAATGTGTTACTATTTGTTTGTGTGTGCCAAACATACACCCCTGAACCTAAACCGGGTTCAGGGTTGGTATGTGGCAGGCACACACCCACACAGGAGAACAGACTTTCTGTCAGGGAACGGCGGTATAGCAGCGCTGCAGCGCAGTGAGGAGACACACTGCCTGTCGGGCCGCGAATCTGCGCGGGACCGTGCCACAGCTGAGCACCAGCTGTGAGGAAACGATATCCCGGACTGCCGGGATACCGCCGAACGGCCGCGGTGAGGGGATGCGGGCCGTCAGAGAACAAGTGAGTGTGCTGTAAGCGGGGGTATTGGAATGGTGAGGAGACCACCTGGGAAGATAATGAATAGAAGGGGGGTGGGCAATGCTGGGACTGCCATTAAGGATAAAAAGTATGGCCCTGCAAACTGTGACAAGCGCAGGGTTGCAGGGAAAACTCTACATATATATATATATATTTATATTCATTTTCTGCAATGAATTATATATTGTGACAGGGTACATGATTCCATGTATGTCAGTGAGAGGTTGTAAAGATCAGTTTTCCCTGTCTTAGAAAGGGTTAAGCCTGGCCAACAGGAAAACCTCCTCTCTCTCCCTATTAATTACACAACACCTGATAGAGACTGGAGGAGGGAGAGCTCAGCCTGAGGCATGCTGAGCTGAACAGGACAGGTTGGAGACTGTCTTCTTTGGAGAAATAAGGTCTGTCACAGACAAACACTTATTTGGACTATTATTTGTTTATTTGTTTTATACTGGAGGCTGGAATAGCCCCTCCAGTACACAGTAGTCAGGGACCGTACTGTTAGTTAGCTTCCTAAGCTGAAGTAGGCCGTTTTGTTTTTGTATTATTTCTTTTGAGTGCAATAAAGCCATATTTATTGCTTAAGTTCAGCGACTTTGCTGCATTACATTACCGCTATTCCGTGCGACCTTGTCACAATATATATATATAATATATGTAGAAGCATCTGAGGAAAAAATGTCAATGTACTTATCTGGCTGGAGCAGCAAGAAAGAGGAAGAATATCACCTGTACCTCACCTTTATAACATACTCCTGTTACCTGATTGGACAGTCTACCTATGTTCATTTGCATACCTATCTGTGTAACGTTTTTTCTTTTCATTAACTCTCTTGCTGCTGGATGACAGTAAAGAAAGATTATAGCATAATATGAGCCTCCTGTTTGCCATAAAATTGGTAATGAATGTAGTGCTGATGTCTCATTTCTGTAAAAATTAAGAGCCTGGGGGTAGGATGAGTATGGCTAATTAACTACCGTATTTGGAAAAAGTTTGAGTTGTAGACAGGTCTGCCAATCATTTACTAAGAGTTCCATTCGGTACAACCCAATGTTGTGAGATTTTGAAATGGAGAAAACTGGGACAGTTTAGGGTTACCTGAAGGGTATATGGGGAGGTACGAGAGGGGAGGAAACGAGGAAGGGATTGAGTAGTAGTAGTAGTAGTAGTAGTAGAAGTAGTAGTCCTCATCGATGTCCTCTCAGACTCATCCATTGGGTAGGGGAGGAAGGCTCAAAATCTATAGTTAGAGGTCCTGCCTGTTTTAGGTTTAGATGTCTCAAAGTCTGTGTTTAATTTTGGGGGGCTGGCGGAGTCTAGCCCCATAAAAGTTTTGTATCTGTCTGTGGTCTGGAAGTGGGTCCAGCAGGCCCATAAGTGTGAAAATGTTGTAAGGGTATCACAAATTAAAACATTTTTATTCTGAAACTCTAGCAATGTCGAGAGTACTGTCCAATGAAACAACTATACCTCGAATATGTTCAAAGGAAACATTCACCACCCATTATCTTTTATTTTTTTTACCAGCAACTCCATAACACAATATTTGCTGGTATACTGAAAAAAAGTGATATTCTATAAGAATGTTATAATATATAACTCAATATATTAACCCACAGAAATCTGATCTTTATAGATAATGCCCTTTATATTTACAAGCAATTCATGAGATAACATAATGGCTATCTAAATTATATTAAATATTTAAGAATATTTAATTTTTAGGAATATATTTAAAATATTATAGAACCAGTGGTAGCACAAAAAGGCCAAGTGATCCAGTCTGTGCCTTTTTTTTTAACAATTGAGATTTACATTTTTTATTTATTTTTGTGTTAATTTTTGTATTTTTTTTTTTTTTTACTTTTTTGGTCGTTATTTTGACCTACATTCTACTTGTCAAAGTATTTTATTGAATGAATATGATAATCCAAGTACAAATCTTGTGTTATACATGTTGTAATAAGTTATCCAACTTACAACAGGTTTGAAAAAAAAACAAAAAAAATTGTGGTCCACTATATATGTACAGATAAGTAAATTATATAAACTCAACAGAAAATAGAAAAGTAAATAAATCATTACATCAAGATATTCATGACTGTAGTTGGAAATACTATTTATCATATCATTTTTTTTACTTGGACCTGGAATATTGTATATTATATAAGTATAATTATGTAAAGCAGTACTTTATTACTGTTTTTTTTTTAAATCAGAAACAAGTTTATTGAACAAAAAGAGAGATACAGTCATATACACATACACAGGCAGATCAATGGTGATTGCAGTTACAGTGAAAGACATCAGGATACAACCATACAGCAGTACAAATATCTGTCTACTCAGTGAGCATATACAGAGAAGTAGAGCCGATCATAAAATCACCACTGAAACCAAGGAGAAGAGATATTGCATCATAAACCACTGCGCAGTATAGTCCATAACCTAAAAAATGGGATCTGACTGTGTGCCTTGCAGCATTAAACATTAGCCTAAGCAAATAGAGGAAACAAACAAAAAAGAAAAAGAGAGAAAAAGAAAAAGGGGGATGAAAATAACGTAAGCATTAGAATTATAGCTCACCGGAGTAGTCATGTCCCCCAACCAGCCCAGCAGGGAAGCACCACACACCGCACTACCCCCAGCATCCCACCACCATCACCATCCACAGCATAGCGCTCACACCGACCACCTTTCTAGTAGGCAGACTATCCCTGTACACGGTCCACCCCCCCCCCCTTAAAAAAAAGAAAGCATTATAAATAAATAAAAAATATTGTAAAAAAATTAAAAACAAATTGTTAAAGATAAAAAAAAAAATACTGACACATGTGCTGCTGTCACATGAGATTAAAAAAAAGTATCGGTATTCGGTATCGGCGAGTGCTTGAAAAAAAGTATTGGTACTTGTACTCGGTCTTAAAAAAGAGGTATCGGGACAACCCTATTAAACAAATGAATCTTTCAGCTACCATGGCATAAGAATTGAGTTGTCGCGGAATGATGGAAGGTGATAATTAATCCAAGGGTTACAGATTTTTTCAAAGACTGGAATTTGATCTCTTTCTATAGCTAGCATTTTGGCGTGAGACATTAAATCATTTACTCTACGTATGGTCTCAGATATCTCCAAGTTAGGGGTCCTCCATGCCCTTGCTATTGTTTGCTTAGCTGCCGTAAGAAGTTGAGTGAGAAGTTTGAATTGCTTATGTGTAATGAGATCCGGTTTTAGGTTGGACAAGGCTGTGGCTGGGTCTGGTTGCACAGTGAGACCAAATATTCTGGAAGCAGTTTCAAATACCTTTTCGCAATATATTTGTACTAACAGGCAGGACCACCAAATATGTAAGTGTTGTAAGGATCAGGACAGCCCCGGAAGCATTGGGCTGTTTGGTTTGGCGTAAATTTGGCCAACCTGGAGGGAACAAGGTACCAACGAGTTAAAACTTTGTAGTTGGATTCTACCGCCAGGATATTTGGTGAGGAGGATTTTGTTGCAGACCAGATTTTGGACCAATCAGTCATATCAAATGTTCTTTCCAGGTCTTCCTCCCATTTACGTGCATAAGGTGGTTTATCTAAACCAGGGTAAATAGAAATGTGGGAATATATAGAAGATATTATACCTCTTAAATGAGGGTCTTTCAAGCATGCTGATTCAAAAAATCGTAATTTTGGATACAGAGATATCAGTGTTTAACAAAGGTGTGAAATTTTTTTTTGATTTGGAGGTATCTAAAAAGTTCAGAATTTGGTAAGTTATAGGTGTCACAAAGGGTAGGAAATGTGTGAAAGGATGTTGAAGAAGTTAGGTTACTAAGCCGCATAATGTTCAATGAGTTCCAGATCTTAAATGATTTGGGTGAGACCCATGCTGGGTAGAAAGCAGGGTTTTTGAGAAATGACAAAAGAGGGGTGTGAGAAGATTGTAGCTGGTGCTTAAATCTAAGTTTGTCCCATAAAGATAAAAAATATTTAGTTATGGGGTTATGTAGGGTTTTGCATTTCTTTGGGGAGGAGCCATAACAGATTGGAAATAGAAAGAGGGTCACATTCTGCAGCTTCTATTATTACCCATAGGGGTATTTCATGTGTAGCGTGATATTTAGAGAGGCTAGCAATGTGTGCAGCTCTATAATAGTTAGCAAAATTTGAAAATCCAAGACCTCCTTTGAGTTTTGGTAAATGCAGCGTATGTAATGATACACAGGGCTTAATGGAGCCCCAGACATATGTTAATGTTCTTCTATGGAGTAATCTAAGGTAGTAAGATGGTATAGGGTTCGGCAAAACTCTAAATAAAGAAAGTCATTTTGGGAGAATTGTCATTCTGATTGCATTAATTTTACCTATCCATGAGATCGGGAGATGTGTCCATTGTTGTAAAAGTTTTGTACTTTGTTTGAGGAGTGGGGGATAGTTTGCTACAAAAAGATCTGAATATGAGGCTGTTAGGTGAACCCCTAAATAGGGGATTGACCTCTCAGTCCATACAAAAGTAAGTTAATTTTTGGCCGAGTCTGATTCTACTTTGGAGAGGGATATATCTAGGGCTCTGGATTTTTTTGGGATTTATCGTAAGTCCCAAAATCATTGCAAATTTGTCTAGAATAGACAGGAGGTTAGGTCCGAAAACTTGTGGGGATGACAGAAATAGGAGTATGTCATCTGCAAATAGACATCATTTATGATGGTATCCAGCAGTTTCAATACCTGTGATTATCGGGTTGGGGCGGATTCGTTGGGATAAAGGTTCTACTAGGAGGGCGAATAGGAGGGGGGAGAGTGGGCATCCCTGGCGAGTTCCTCTTTCTATATTAAATGGATTAGATTTATAGCCTGCATATTTAATGTATGCAATCCATGTTAAGAAGTTGTCGCCAAAACCCCATCTTTGCAATGTGTAAGGCCATGATATGGAGTCAAAAGCCTTTTTTATATCAAGGGATAGAAAACAAGAGGGTATTTGACGGGTTTTAGCTATTTGAGCTAGCAATACTGCCCTACGGACATTGTCATCCGCCTGGCGCATTGGCATGAAACCTACCTGGTCTTTGTGGATATAGACCTACATTCTCAAGCATGTTTAAATTATTTTGTCCACTACTTGTTTCACATCTGTTCTTTATATTTATTATCTTAAATCTATTTTAAAAAGAAACCTAACGATACAGAATTTCATATTTAATTTTGTGGTTTTGAAGCTATATAGTTAACATATTGCTTTATTAATACTATATTATTAGTTTTGAGTTTTGCATAAAGATTATTCTACCCTTACTATTGCCATTGTAAAAAAAAAAATTGGACAAATAATATATCTCAAAGGAGATGTACATATTGTAATTATGTACAATATGCTAGGTATACAGTATATACCGTGTTTCCCCGAAAATAAGCCTGGGTCTTATATTACTGTAATTTTGGCAACCAAAAACGCACTAGGGCTTATTTTCGGGGTAGGTCTTACCATTTAATCCTCAGTGTGAACAGAGTAAAAATGCTTACAAATTGCTAGAATCCTCACCATCACAGTACAATGTAATGTAAAAAGTATGTGTGTCTGCAATCTGTGCTGTGCCACATACCTTCCTATAGTGCAGTTCGGAGCCTCCGTGACCCCCCCCCCCCCTGATCGTCTTCCCTGGCACAAGCATTGCAGAGGTAGGGGGCCAAGATCCCCGCTGAGAAGAGGAGAGCTGTGGGGATCAACTGAGCGCGGCTCTGCGCTTTCCGATGGTCCTCCTGTGCTCTCTTACCCACTCCAAGCTTTACAGAGGGAGGGGGGCCAGAGATCCCCCGCTGACAGTTGGCAGAAGAGAAGAGCTGTGGGGATCAGCTCAGCGCGGCTCGGCGCTTTCCGATGGCCTGCATCAAATCTCTTACCTGCTCCAAGCCTTGCAGAGGGGGGGCCGAATTCCTCCGCTGAAAGCTGGGAGAAGAGGCAAGCTGCAGGAGGTCAGCTGAGCGGCATTCTATGGTAAGAAGGCATCTCACTCAACTATACCACAGAAACACACCCTCCACACAAAACACTACAATACAGAGGATTCCAGCAGTCCACAATCACTTCAAACTAGGGCTTATTTTCGGGGTAGGGCTTATATTGCAGCCCTTCCTGAAAATTGGGGTAGGTCTTATTTTCGGGGTAGGTCTTATTTTCGGGGAAACACGGTATACAGACCTACAGTATACTACACGTAGAACCTGTATAGTAGGTATTGACGGGGGTAGAGGGAGACAAGATAACAAACATTTGTGAAACTAGTAATAATAATAATAATAATAATAATAATCATCACTAATTTAGTGTAATTATACAAAAATGATAAAATATACACAAAAATAAATTACACATGTAATACCATTAGAAAAAACAAACTATATTTAGTTATTCATGTAACTACTGTATATGGTTAGGAATACCATATTGGAAAAAACTTGTGTATGGATATATTATAATTTCCTACTGTTATTTTAATTTGTAATATGAAGCCAACTTTAAGAATTTGCTCCCTGTGATAATAATAACCTCATTATATTATTGTGTTAACTTTTTATATGCTGTTCCAGCCAACACTCAAACTGTATCTGATGCTGTGGTTGTAAAGTGTAATATATTGTTCAGTGTCAGTGTTTTGATTTGTTGTTGTGACATTTAAAATTTCAGTTAACGTTACCAACATAATGGTAGGTTTGTCATGTTTCGGATGCTGCAAAAGAGGCATACGGCATGGAGAGGTGGGAGACAAATTAAAAGGAGCTTGGGAGGCTGACTCACAAAGTCTAATAACTTACAGTGGTTAAGGAATATATTTAAGCTTTAGCAATAAAGCAGCTGATAGTGACTCAGTAATTGACTTGTCACTCTTAGATTTTACTCAGTGGAAAAGCTATAGTTTTTAAACTCATTATGATCCTATGGGGAGAACAACTAACAACATAAAATCCAGCAATTGCGTATGAGAGATGGCCATATTCCAAAACTGATAAATAAATATGGAGCTTTGTTAAAATGGCAAACTTTCATTTTATTGCAGAATATTTTACTACTATAATAATTTTATTGCTTCAAACCTAACAATACCCCCACACTAAGAAGACTGGACCTGGTTAAAGCGGAAGTCCAGGCAGATAGAGGAGACGCAAATGAATGCAGCTCTGCATTTATTGATACTTTTCTACATTTATGTTTTAAATGCTATCAATGCACTTTTGAAATATACAAATTTGGCGCTCAGTGCAAATACATACTGTACAATGACAAAAACAAAGAAAAATTATGTGAACCCATTGGAATTAACTGGTTTTCTGCAGTGATTTGTCATGAAATGTGATCGGCTCCTCATCTGAGTCACAACACTAGACAAACACAATGGGGTTGATCTACTAAAACTTGAGAGTGCAAAATCTGGTGCTGCTCAACTTCCAGGTTTTATTGAAAGGGCTTAACTGAACAAACTGAAGTTAGAAGCTGATTGACTACCATGCACAGCTGCACCAGATTCTGAGTGCACCAATTTTAGTAAATCAACCACAGTTTGCTTAAAGTGGATGTAAACCGGATTCATGAAATTTCACCTAACCACATATATCTCTAGTGTTTTCTTATCTCTCTCCAAAGCCCTAAGTCCTGTGTCTTTCTGCTGCTCCATTTTTCTATCATCAGCATGATAAGTTCTGACAAGTTCTCCAAAAATAAAAAGATAAAACCAGACTGAAATTTGTGTTGGGGTGGGTGCTATAAATAGATTAGCAGATAGCTTGTCTTGTCACAGCACAGCCCTGCACATTCCTTCCTTCCTTTGCCTATGTGGAGTGGGGTGTGTGCCTTTTCTCCAATCAGCTGTCACACAGTGTATGCCAAGAATCCCCGCCCAATGCAGGAAGAAAAAATCTCTAGCACGATGTTCACTTTTTAAAGAATTTAGCAAGCTGCAGACAGCAGATATACATGTAAAATTTATGTTGAGAGATTTGTTTCATCTCTGTGTATCATTTGAGGCTGTTCACTTCACTGGGTATATGTGAGAGTTTACATCCACTTTAAGCTGATAACACACAAATAATTGTAATTTCTAGTGTCTTTATTGAACACACCCATTAAACATTAACAGTGCTGGAGAAAAAAATGTATGCGAATCCACAAACTAATTGTTCCAACGAAAGCTAGTTGGAGTCAGTAGTTTGCACACCTGGAGTCAAATTAATGACATGAGTTTGTATGTGTGGTTTAAGGCTACGTTGTTTGATAAAATACACTCAAGGGGGGAGATTCAGAAAAAGATACGACGGCGTATCTCCTGATACGCCGTTGTACCTCTGAGATCCGACGGTCGGATCTGTGCGACTGATTCATAAGAATCCGTTACGCATAGATCTACCTTAGATCCGACAGGTGTAAGTGACTTACACCGTCGGATCTTAGGCTGCAATCTCCCGCCGGCCGCTAGGTGACCCTTAGTTTTTTTACGCAACGAATGTGCAAATTCCGATTTCCGCCGATTCAGAAACGAACGCCCACCCGTTGCTTTTTTTTTACGTTGTTTGCGTTCGGCTTTTTCCGGCGTATACTTACCCCTGCTATATGCGGCGTATCCAAAACTGCTCGAGTTTTGAATTTTTACGTCGTTTGCGTAAGTCATAGGAAGTAACAGCTCTAAAGAGTAGTTAAGCTCAAGAGTAGCTGATTTGCATAAGGCTGGAAAGGGAAACAAAGCAATCTCAAAGTGTTTAGGCATCTATCAGTAGACAGTTAGAAAAACCGTCTATAAATGGAGACAGTTTAATACTGTGGCTACTCTTCCTAGAAGTGGGTGCCCAGCCACAATGCCTCCCAAGGCACAATGCAGAATCCTCAATGAGGTAAAGAAAAACCCATGAGTAACAACTAAGGGCTTGAAGACACTGCAACACTGTAAACCTCCCCAATTATGAGTCTACAATACATAAGTCTTTGAACAGGCAGGGTGTCCATGTCAGAACACCAAAGAGGGAGCAGCTGCCCAACAGAAAAAACATTGCTGCACACCTGAAATTGCCAAAGAGCATCTTGGCAAACCACAACACTATTGGGAAAAAGTTTCTTGAGACTGATGACACAAAAGTTGAATTGCCCGGGAAGAATTCTCTACTCTACACTATATTTGGCGCAAAAAGGTCACAGCTTACCAACATCAAAACATCATGACAATGGGGAAGTATTGTGAAGGGAACATGATGATTTGGGTTTATTTTGCTGCCTCAGGGCCTGAAAACTTGCCATCATCGAGTGGAAAAAGGTTTCCCAAGTTAACAAAGATATCTTACTGGATAATGTCAAGGTAGCTGTCCACCAGTTGAAGCTTAGTCGACGTTGGTTGATGCAGCAGGACAATGACCTTAAGCATCAAAATAAACCCACCACAGACTGGCTTCAGAAAAAGAAAATGGGCCTTTTGGAATGGCCCAGTCAGAGCCCAGACCTTAATTATTGTTTTATTACATTTTTTCTGTTGGGTAAAAAAAACAGTGGTACAGAAAGTGGTTTAATACCGTATTTGCCGGCGTATAAGATGACTGGGCGTATAAGACAACCCCCTAATTTTCCGGCTAAAATGTTGGTTTTGGGATATACTCACCTTATAAGATGACCCCTTCCAACTAGTCATGCCTCGCCTCACCTCACTGTGCCATTACATGCCTCACTGTGCCATTACATGCCTCACTGTGCTATTACATGCCAGACGGCCACCATTACATGCCAGACTGTGCCACCATTACATGCCAGACTGTGCCACCATTACATGCCTCACTGTGCCATTACATGCCAGACTGTGCCACCATTACATGCCAGACTGTGCCACCATTACATGCCTCACTGTGCCACCATTACATGCCTCACTGTGCCACAATTACATGCCTCACTGTGCCTTAATTACATGCCTGACTGTGCACCATTACATGCCTCACTGTGCCATTGCATGTCTCAACAATCCCTTACCTTATCCCTGACATGCAGAATCTGTCAGACTGCGGCCGTCCATTTTTCAAAAGCCGCGCCTCCTCCTCGTGCTGTTCCATGATAGGCAGAACACTCAGCTTCCCAGGAGACACTGTGTTCAGTGTTCCACCTATCACCGATGCCCTCTCTTCCGAGACCGAGGACGAGAGGGCATCCGTGATAGGCGGAACACTGAACAGAGGCTCTGCTGGAAAGCTGAGTGTTCCGCCTATCAATGGAACCTTTAAAGCTTAAAATATTGTAAATTACATTTTGATTGACATTTATATTTCAAAAGTTATATGAAATTTTAATAATCAAGTTTATATGTACTTTTTTAAGTTAACTTCTTTAGAGTGTATGTGTGATAAACCTTATAATAGTAAATCACCACATGACTGCAATAGCAGACAACTTGAGCGGCTCGTACAAAGCGTCATCTTAAAGTTCATTTTAAACTGAAAATGTACTCCTTATTCATTCAATACACATTGTTCATAGATAATGATATAGAAATTACATTCACATTTATTTCATTCACGGTGTCCTTGGCAATGCATTGCATATAACACGTATTCACTATTAATCAAAACTGACTTTGAATATTGCTATTTGTGTTAGTAATAATGGCCCAGGATTGAACTTATAACAAGTCATGCAATTGTGTATGGTCTAAATACAGAAGCCATATTTAGAATAAGATGGTTGAACTTCTCTTGATGCCATAGAATTCATTTAACAACCCCGGCATGCCTACGCTTTATTTGCATAAATGACATGCGTCATGTAACTGTTGTCAAAGAAATTATGGAATTTTCAATGTTATTGGCTAATAATTCTAAAAGGTTAACAGTATTTTATTAAAACATCTTCTGGAATTTTGGGTATTCCAAAGCTCAGAACAGAACTGCCTGCAAATGAATGATCAATTTATTTATGAAAAAAAAGCAACCTTTGCTTTGAATGTCCTTGGAACAAAAAAAACTATGTAAGCTATATATACAGTCCTGATCAAAAGTTTAAGACCTCTTGAAAAATGGCAAAAAATCATATTTTACATTGTTGGATCTTAACAAGGTTCCAAGTAGAGCTTCAACATGCAACAAGAAGAATTGAGAGTGAGACAAAACATTTTTTGAGCATTCAATTAATTGAAAATAACGAATAAACTGAAACAGGCTGTTTTTCAGCTGATCAAAAGTTTAGGACCACATGCCTTTAAAAGTCCAAATCTGTGCAAAGATGTGGATTCATTGTCATATTCTGTCAGATAGTCACACGTTGTGATGGCAAAGGCAAAAAAACTCTCCCTTTTTGAACGTGGTCGGGTTGCTGAACTGCATAAGCAGGGTCTCTCATCAAGACACTGGACGATCCTCGACCCAAATTAAGGCCCTTACTGGTGCTGACTGCAGCCCCATAACCATCAGACGGCATCTGAGACTGAAGAGCTTCAAAAACAAAAAACGTCTTCAAAAACCTTGTTTACTTGAACACCACAGAACTGCTCGTTTGGACTTTGCAATAGAGCACCAAACATGGTACATTCAAAGGTGGAAGAAAGTTTTATTCTCTGATGAGAAAAAATGTAACCTTGATGGTCCTGATGGTTTCCAACGTTACTGGCATGACAAGCAGATCCCACCTGAGATGTTTTCTACACGCCACAGTGGAGGGGGCACCATAATGGTCTGGGGTGCTTTTTCCTTCAGTGGAACAATGGAGCTTCAGGAAGTGCAGGGGCGTCAAATGGCCGCTGGCTATGTCCAGATGTTGCAGAGAGCTTTCCTCATGACTGAGGGCCCTCGTCTGTGTGGTAACAACTGGGTTTTTCAACAGGACAATGCTACAGTACACAATGCCCGCAGGACAAGGGACTTCTTCCAGGAGAATAACATCACTCTTTTGGCCCATCCTGCGTGTTCCCCTGATCTAAATCCAATTGAGAACCTTTGGGGATTGATGGCAATGGAAGTTTACAAAAATGGAAAACAGTTCCAGACAGTAGATGGCCTTTGTGCGGCTGTCTTCACCACTTGGAGAAATGTTCCCACTCACCTCATGGAAATGCTTGCATCAAGCATGCCAAAACAAATTTTTGAAGTGATCAACAATAACGGCGGAGCTACTCATTACTGAGTTCATGTTTGGAAGTTGGATTTCTGTTTTTGGGGGGGGGGGTTCGTTTTTTTTTGGAGGTGTGGTCCTAAACTTTTGATCAGCTGAAAAACAGCCTGTTTCAGTTTATTCGTTATTTTTAATTAATTGAATGCTCAAAAAAAATTTGTCTCACTCTCATTTCTTCTTGTTGCATGTCGAAGCTCTACTTGGAACCTTGTTAAGATCCAACAATGTAAAATATGATTTTTTGACATTTTTCAAGTGGTCTTAAACCTTTGATCAGGACTATATATATATATATATATATATATATATATATATATATATATATATATGTGTGTATATATACCGTATTTGGCGGCGTATAAGACGACCCCCTAATTTTCCAGCTAAAATGTTGGTTTTGGG
This sequence comes from Rana temporaria, assembly GCF_905171775.1. Classification (NCBI taxonomy): domain Eukaryota; kingdom Metazoa; phylum Chordata; class Amphibia; order Anura; family Ranidae; genus Rana; species Rana temporaria. The sequence continues at coordinate 34,882,453 of NC_053499.1, read as the reverse complement.
ATATACTCGCCGTATAAGAGGACCCCCTTCCTACTAATCTGTCGGGAAGCTGAGGGATAGCCGAAACAACCGCTGACAGGAACAACCGCTAACAGAAACAGGCTTTTTTCAGATCTCACTGTGCCATTATATTACATTACATGTCTCACTGTGCCATTACATTACATTGCATGCCTCACGGTGCCATTACCTACCTCATTGTGCCATTATACATGCCTCATTGTGCCATTATACATGCCTCACTGTGCCGTTATACATGCCTCACAGTGGCGTTATATATGCCTCACTGTGCTGTTATACATGGCTCACTGTGCCATTATACATGCCTCATTGTGCCATTATACATGCCTCACTGTGCCATTTTACATGCCTCACTGTGCCATTATACATGCCTTACTGTGCCATTGCTTGCCTCACTGTGCAATTATTACATGCCTCACTGTGCAATTATTACATGCCTCACTGTGCAATTATTACATACCTCACTGTGCAATTATTACATGCCTCACTGTGCCATTGCCGACCTCACTGTACCATTCCATTCCCTGCCTCGATGATCTCCCTACCTTCTCCTGTTCGCAGAGTATGTCAGACGGCGACCATCCATTATTCAAAAGCTGCGCCTCCTCCTCAGGCTGTTCCGTAATAGGCGGAACACTAATTTTCCCAGCAGAGTCTCTGTTCAGTGTTCTGCCTATCACGGATGTCCTCTCGACCAAGGCCGAGGATGAGAAGGCATCCGTGATAGGTGGAACACTGAACAGAGGCTCTGCTGGGAAAAATAGTGTTCCGCCTATCACGGAACAGTCTGAGGAGGAGGCGCGGCTTTTGAATAATGGATGGCCGCCGTCTGACAGACAGGTACCGGCGAATAAGACGACCCCCAACTTTTGGGGCATTATTTTACATGCAAAAGGTTGTCTTATACGCCGGAAAATACGGTACCTCTAAATATATAAAATATGTTCTGCTATGAGTTAAAAAAAAAAATCAACATTCGTAAAAAGAAGATATAACAAATAAAAAAATATATAACATATACAATTGTTACACAAGCCATAATAACTTTCCATTTTAGTCTGCAGCTACTGTAAAATTCATTACAATAAGGCAACCAGGAAGCATTCTCTACATCATTGGTGTACAAAATGAATGCCTCCAAAAATGTGCTTGTGTGGTTAGCGCACTGATTTTTCACATGGGGCAAATTAAACTTAAGGCTTCCTCTTGAACATACGATCAGTCATTTCTCCCCTGAAAGAATCGCGATCTGTGTGTTTACACAGGGCAAAACAACATAACATAACATAGTTTCGCCCCAGCCGAGCCATGCTGCCGCATTAAAACTGCGGCGGCTGCACAGCAAGTGGTTAAGTGTGTCCTAGGGAGTGATTCTAGTTGTGGGGGGGGGTGGGACTTACTAGGGGTGTAGACTGATCGGTGTTCATACTTTGTATGAACAGATGATCAGTCATTTCTCCCCTAAAAAGAACTGTGAGCTTACACACACAGCTCCCGGTTCTCGCTCGGTCACAAGTGATCACAGGTGCCTGGCAGTCATCGTGCACGCCGGTCACTTGCATTGGCTCCGGGGGCGAGCAGCGGGCCACAGGGTGAAGCGACGTAACATAACGCTGTTTCGCTCAGCCGAGCCATGTTGCCTCAGTAAAACTGCAGTGGCTGGTCGGCAAGGGGTTAAGGTGTTCAGAACTAATGTCCTGTTGGAACCAAAGATGTGTGTATTGGGGTGGCTGGATTGAGAGTTTTATACACCTCAGATGTATACAGTAATTCTTCAATTGTCAAAAAAATTGTGTGAAAGTTGATAGCGCAGAAATGAATCTCTGTGGCTCCCCCAACTTACTCTTTATGTGTAAAATCTGTAAATTAAGTTTTTCAAAGGGAAAATATGGTTTATCAACATAGAGGATGACCAGATACAGTTTTAAAACTCTGGGGCAAATGGTTAGACACTCCAGGGTTGATCTCATCACAATTAGTTAGAGATGGGTTGTTAGAGATGGTTTTATCACATAAATGGGACTCTTCTCCATTTTTTTTCTTGAAATTGAGGAAAATAATAAGTACATGGAGACTAATAAATGGAAATTTGTAAGATAATCACACATACTGTATAAAAGGGGTGGTAGTATATACGACAAATGGTGGTTTCAATTATAAAGTCTCTGTTCACATCTCCACGTATGGGGGCTACAATCACAGTAAAAAAAATCCCAGTGTGACATAAATTCCTTTTTCTGCTGCTGCAATCACCATGTCGGATGTCACAAGTCTCAAGATGGTCAGGACAAGGATCCTACTTTGATCCGACTTCAATGATAGTCAATGGGCTGAAGTAGGACCAAAATCGGATCAAAGTAGTGCAAGAACCTTTTTCAAAGTCAGACTGGCTTGTGTCGGACCAGTTAAAGGGGTTGTAAAAGTTTGTGTTTTTTTACCTTAATTCACCTTTCACCCCAGCACTCCGTTTACTTACCTGAGCCCGTTCATCTGCTGTGCGCCTCCCCTGGCGTTCTCTTCTCCACAGAGTCTGGCCGTTGATTGAATAGATTAATAGAAGTGCAGCCCTTGGCTTGCGCTGCTGTCAATCAAATCCAATGACACCGCCGCCTGAGGGTGGGGCTGGGTCATACACTGTGTCTATGGACACAGCGTGTATGACAGGTAGTGTGCCCGCAAGCTAACCCCCTTGGGAGATAGCTTCCCAGAGGGGGGTTAGCTATTGCGGGAAGGAGCCGAGACAGCCTCCAAGGGAGCAATTAAAAAAACAAAAAAAACAAACCCATACAACCCCTTTAAGACAGCTCTCATAGGAAAACATTGATTTACACACGTCATGCGACATGTGCTTCCAAATTCGGAGCATATGTCGTACCAATGTGAAACCAGCCTAAATTCCTTGTTTCATTTTAAGCAGGTGCCTTGGCCACTTCCCCAGGATTCAAATTTCAGAGCGGCACCTTTTTTTTGCAGCATCCTGTGGAGCCATTGTTGCATGCAGAGAGTTAAAGCCCAACCCCCGAACAAATAATAATGATCCCTTATAGTGTGACTGTGCCCAGTGTCCCATTTATGCCTAGGGAAACAATAAAAGGAGATATACCTATCCAATCCTCTTCTGCTCCCTGCAGCTAGACCATTTCCCTCGGCTTCTGCAACCCCAACACTCTAACATTCTAGGGTCCTGACATCAACAAGACCACAGCAGGGTTCATAGCCCTGCTAGGAATGTGAGGATGCCAAGAAACAGTCCACCATAGTATTGTGGGCGGAGGGTGCTGCCTGTTGGTGGAGTGGAATATCAGGCAGGTAAAACTGCTTCTCCTCTCCCCTAGACAAAATTAACTAACAACCCTTGCAGTGAGGTACAGTCTCACTGCAAAAGATAACAACACACAGCCCCAAAGCTTAGTATGGCAAGGCACTCCCCTGCTTCTCCCCTTTCCTTTCTCCAAAGTAACAGACTGCACTGCCCACTGTTTCCTCTTTCCTGTAAAGACTGGAAGTTCAGGTGAAGCAACGCTGCGAGAGCAGGAGTCAGCAGCATTGAAAGTTCTAAATTCCAAATGCATTTGTAAGAATTTTACTAAATAATTTACTGAGAAATGTGTTAAATGTAAATCCAATTAGTCAGAGCTTACACAGGGCCATGGACTCCTTCTCCACCCCATGTGACAGCACTGGACCAATCACAAGCAACTTCTGAAAAGGTGCAGAGGAGCCTTGGCACGGCAAAGTGTCCTCAAAAACATTTACAAATGTATGCAATGAAAACCTCTATTTTATAAATGCTGGAAAAAGTTTTATTATGTATTTTATGCTGTCTAAATTAATTGAGTGTTGGGGAATTTTTGTATTGTTCGGTGTACTGCCCCACCCATATTCACCTTTGCTTTTCTATTAAATTGATTGGCTGCCATTGTTTGTGTTGTTTGATCACAAGAATGATGGAACAGAATTAAGAGTCATGTAGCAAGGTAAAACAGTTTATGCATATGTATTACAACTGTGTTGAGCTGTAAAGTTCTTCATGTTTTATGTATAACTGTACTTGAATAAAAAAATAAAAATAAAATAAAAAGAATATACAGACTGGATTCTCTTTCCAATCATTTAATTACTATCTAACATTCCTTAGAATAACCTCAGCTTGGTACTTTTCATATCCACAACAGGAGGATCTAAACACTACACGTAGGTCATCCAGGGAATACCATGTAGTAATTTCATGCTTGAAAGGCAGCCTTAGTCTGCCTGGACCATATTTATTTATTTGTACATTAAAGTACAGTTATCCCTTAAGTAATACACTCAGGAATACTTTCATTGTGAACATCTCCAGAACGATTCACTGTCCAAAGACGTGTTGTCTTGGTAGCTATATGTATTCACAGAATTATTTACTGCAACATGCAAATACAAAAAGTAATGTTTAATACAATGCAGAGCTATTATCATCATATAATCTATTCAATCTGCATGCTTTATACTCACAGGATACAGTCACACAAAGCTTTGTCCATAACTTCTGCTTGCTAGTATCATGAAGAAAATATGGGTAAATTGGCACTAAATCAAAAAGCTCAGTTTGTCCTCTGCAAATGTACAAATTTTATATTTCTAAAACATATATAATAATTGTAATAATAATAATATTTGAAATATTTATTATACTATATTTATTTGTCCAGAAGGTAATAATAGCTTACCCTATTCTTCATAAGAATACTTACATTATTTTTCATTCTCCTGGCAGTTGATACTCAACTTCTGGTATGTAGACAAGCAATCAATGGTATGTAGACAGACAATACCAGACTGTTACATGATGACATCAGAGTGTCTGCGACAAGAAGAATAATGGAAGCCTACAGGATCAAGAAATAAGGTAAGTATTTATTTTCTATCTATTACTAAACCTCTAGAAAAATTGAGCAATTGACCTCTGCTGTGTGGAAGGAGGTGTATCATATAGTCATCTTTTGTGCTAAATGGAGTTCTGCTTTAATAGAATTTAAAGCCTAGCTCCTCGCTTACTGTCCCTTTAAATAGTTCTTTTGGACCAAGCTGACCCAAACATACTATTTGCATACTATTTGCTGCACTAACATGTGCACTTGCTTGGCCCACTGTATGTAACTGTACCCCCGAGCAGATGACATCACACTCGGGCGCTTCCACCTGCCAGTCTACATAGCTGCCAGTCAGCTCTTCTCTCCCCCCAGCGGCTGTCCTGCAAACTACCACCAGTGCTCACAGCCCGCTGGTCTGCTCCATCCACCCGGCTCTGCATTTACATTCTCCCCCTTCACAGTTTGCTCTGCACATGAGGAGCTTAGTTGACCATTGCAGCACCGCTCTAATTAATAAATTACTGGACTTATGCTTTAAGCTAACACACGTGCAGTTTGTTTTCTTGCTCACCCCACTGGTTGACAGATTTCTCCATCCATACAAGTGGGGTGGATTCAGGAATCCCCCTCACTGGGACATTGTACTCTGACAGTGGGGATGCTCCACTGTCAGAACATACTGATCAGCACTGCTGCTGTTTGGCTGCAAACCGCTAATTGTAAAAAGATTTCCAGCAGAAGTGCAAATAACAATCAGTTTCTGCCTAACAGAGAGGGCTACACACCGATCAAAATGCAGCCCCTGCTAAACTCAATGAATTCTGATCTGTGTGTACCCAGTTTTACCTTATCCTTTGCTTCAGCAGGCTCTGTGCAGTGCTGTTACTGGTCCCCTACAGCTTCTGTGTAAGTTGGGGCTGACTTTGGTCACACTCCAGCCTCCACTTCGTACCATGGAAAAAAGAAATGTTCCTGGACTGCTGCACTCTGATAGGCGATTTATTGAAACAAAATAAACAAAGGATAAAATCCAAAGCTGTGTAACATCCAAAAAAACATGCAACACTGCAATCAATGGTAAAAAGTGGACATAGGGGACAAAAAAGCTAACATGTTTCACATCATGGATAGATGCTTAGTCATACAGGGTTAATCTTCCTCTATATGTGAGGTCTTAGGGAGGATAGCACTGGGTCAGGCAGTCACATAAATGGGTTTATGTATATATGTGAGTTAGATGTATGTGTGGGTATATATGTAGGTGTAAAATGCCTCATATGGGTACTGCCTCCTGGTCTCTGCGCTCATGACTCCTGCACATTGTATATAAATGTACATACACCTTACCTCTGGACTCTGTATGTTTTCCTTTTCTGACTTCTGCACACTGTACATTATTTTTGCTCTGAATCCCTGTACTTTGTAATTTATCCAATCCTTACCTCTGCACTCACTCTATATGTAGTTATAATGATCAGGTGTGTGTAAGATAATTTGTCATGGGGGAATGAGCGGGTGGGGGGCGCAGCTTGGCATGTTTGCCCTGTGTGCTGGTTGACCTTGTCCCTGCACTGATGAATGGATACAAAGCTTCCTCTGACTGTATGAGATTGCGATCATGACACCATGTCAGTCATTCAGAGGAAGCTTTGTATTCAATCATGGTGAATAGTTTATGTGGACTTTATTTTATTTTGTGAGTGGGACAAAAAGTTTGCATCCTTTAAAACACAATTTTAGTAATTTTATGTTTCTAGAGCCAAAAAAAACTACTTTGAATTTCCATCTTTCTCATTGGTTGTTTAAAAAATGATTCAATGATTGAATGACCAATCAGTAAACTAAGTACACTATTTGCATTCATATAGTTAGGCTGGCCATACATGGTTCGAATCTCGGCTAGTTCAGCAGGAACCGGCTGAGAGTCAAACCGGTAATGGGAAGGCTGAATGTATCAAGATGATCAATTGATCAACTTTGATACAACCAGCCTGCCGGATTTTCTTGCTATTATCTCTACCGGCTATAGCAGCCGCTGGCGATAATCAGGGATGGCTTCCCCTGCCGAGAGACGTAAATGGCCCAGTAGGAGGGATTCCTGCATCAACACTGTCTGTGTTGATGGGGGACCCGTGGTTGCAAGAAAGAAATTTGCTCTGTGTGTGGCTGGCCTTATTTTTTATTTCAATAACAGTTTCAATTTAAATCATTTTAATTCTTTAATAATTTTTTTGTATTAATTAATTTTACTTAATAATCTCATTTCATTAATAATCCAAACCAGCACCTTTTTTGCAAGCATTCACCATCTACAATTACTCACACAAAACTTGTAAGGAAAATTGAAAACTATATAGATAGGGTTTGCATATTGTCAGTCTATTATGCCGCGTACACACCATCACTTTATGTGATGAAAAAAAATGACGTTTTTAAAAACGTCACTTTAATTGACTGTGTGTGGGGGAAAAAATCGTTTTATGTCTTGTAAAAAACGACCAAAAAAAATTGAAGCATGCTTCAATTTTATGTGTCGTTTTTCAAAAGTGCACTTTTTACTTCACAGAAATTGACCGTGTGTAGCAAAAAACGTCGTTTTGTAAGACGTTTTTTCATCCACGCATGCCCAGAAGCTACTTATGAAGCAAGCTTCAATGGTAAAACGTGGTGGAACGTAACATCACTTTGCAAGAACATTGTGAGAAAAACGATGGTGTGTAGGCAACTTCGTCTTTTAAAATTGAAGTTTCAAAAACGTCATTTTTTACTTCACAGAAAGTGTCGTTTTTTTTCATCACATAAAGTGATGGTGTGTATGCGGCATTATGCTTGTGGTTCAATCTCAGGTTTCATATTTTGTTGTGTCCCTAGTTAAAAAATTAAGCATCGGATTTCTTTTCAGTTTCATGTAATTAAAGATACATTAAGTTGCCATTTTGCAAGCGAGAAGCCATCTGGTGATTTGCTACGGAGGTTGAAGAATTTTGTCTAAGCATAAGAAAATGGTGCTTTTGTTATAGTATAATACACAACAGTAGTAAAAAGGACTAGTGGTTATTGGGTAAAAGTTTTATTTCTTTGAATTGAATGAGCTTTAAAATCCCAGCGACACAGAGAAATTCAACCTGTCTGTTATTTTAATGAGTATATTGTCTATGCCGATGCTTCTAAATTACATATGTAATTAATCATAAATCAATATTTGCTACGTTTTATCTTTACTGTCTTGGGTCCTAAGGTGCAGTAGAACTGTATTTTTTTAAATGGGGTTCAACTTGCTAGATGTAGTAAGGGAATGACTGCTGCTTAGTAGCCTTAAAGTGGTTGTAAAGGTTTTGTTTTTTTTTTTTTTTTAAACAGCAAACATGTCATACTTACCTCCACTGTGCAGTTCATTTTGCACAGAGTGGCTCCGATCCTGCTGTTCTGGGGTCCCTCTGCGGCTCTCTAGGCTCCTCACTGCTTCAGATAATCCACTCTGAGAAGCGCTCTCCCAAGGTGGTTACCTTGCGGGCACGCTCCCGAGTCCTGCATTCTGCGTCCTTAGCCGCCAATTTCAGGACTCGGCCCCGCTCCCGACACCCGCATTATTGGATTTGATTGGCAACAGCGCGAGCCAATGGCTGCGCTGCTATCAATCTATCCAATTAAGAGCCGAGAATACCGGGCAACGATCGAGCACGTTCGTGACGCGGGATTTTCCAGGGCTCAGGTAAGTAAAACAGGGGGCCAGTAATTGTCAGATGTTTTTTCACCTTAATGCATAGGATGCATTAAGGTGAAAACACATGAACCTTTACAACCCTTTTAACTTGTCAAAGCTGCTACCCCACCTTGTCTCTCTGGAAAGCAACATGCTCTGGTTTCTCCAAGAAATACACAAAACCCTTTCATATGCAAATTTACATACCCAGAGATTTTTTCAGACATACAAGAGCACCATGGGGAAAATGTAGACCATTTTTCAGAATCCCCCATTTCATTTCCCACAATGGTATTATTTCTTGTTTGTACCTCTATGTTGGTTCATAGGATCCCTTGAGTTTTCTTGTAGACAAAGGCACACAATCAGAATTTCCAATGGAAAAAGTCAGTCTGACTTTTTCCATCGGAAATTCCGACCACGTGTATGCCCCATCGGAGTAATTCCATTGGAAATTCCGATGAATTCCATCAGAGTTTACATAGAGAACACGTTCTAGTTTTCTCCGATGGAATTTGGTCAGACAAAGGTTCGATCATGTGTACAGGGCATTACTGTTTTCTGTAATGTGGAAAATTTAAAAAAAGGGGATCACCAAGGACAAGGTATTGATCTTGAACTCCTGTTAACAGTCATATGCAAAGGAGAACACAACTCTTAACACAACTTGTATCCTATGATGACATGTACAGACTTTCTCATTGCCTAATAATGATTAGTAACAGTATATTGAAATTGTTAATTGTCAATGTGACCTCTTAATATGCTGTAAGCTAATATTGTTACCTATGCATGAAAAGCAATAGTTCTCTGTGTTGCACCTGGAATTGCTTGATTAGTTCCTGAATCCTTAATGCCTAAAGCTAAATAGTTTACGTTAAGCTGCTTATGGTCTGCAAGGTAATATGGATACTCTGATTGGACTTAAACACAGAGGAATGGCCAATTTCATCCACCAAAATTAGAGGGGCATCACTTGGTAAACTCTCCAATCTCTCTAAATAGCTACTTAGTTGTTAACAACAGCTTTTTTTGAAAAGGATGCATTCATTTTTTCTGTTGATTGTAAATGAAAATAAAAGTTGTTTCTTCCTAAGATTTTTTAAGCATTTTCTTCATTTTTTTTTTTTTTTTTTTTTTTTTTTTTTACGTCACATAGGTGTGGTGTTAGTATTTGTTAAAATGTTTTAAAATATTCCCCAGTAAGTCCATCAGGACCTGGAGATTTGGAGTTTTGGAGAGTGTCAATTACTTTTTTAATTTCAGTTATAGAGAATGGTTAGTTTAGGGATAGAGCCTGATAGTGCACTAGTTTGGGGAGTTTCATATGTTATGAGAAAAGATAAGAGTGAGGGCTGATGCATATCTTTTCCGTCTTGGATATTGTATAGGTTGTTATAGTAGCAACTAAAGGCGTTAGCAATGACTTGTGGGTTAAGCTGTTTTTCTCTGGATTGTTGGATGGTATAAGTATGCAATTTTAGATTTAAGGTGATGCCCTTTAATGTGTTGGGCCATCGCCTTCCCTGCTTTGTTGTCTGTAACAAACGTTGTTGCTTTAAGATTACACTGTGATTTCTCGAATGATTCTAGTAAAAATTTAGGAGGAATCTTCATCTTTATTAAATGTATGCGGCCTAGCAATGACAGTGGCAAAGTCTCCCATACCTTCAGTTTTTATCTTAAATTCCTGTACTACTGGATTTTAATTTAGCATAAGAAATTCTTCAGCCTGTCGTGAGATTATTATCCCGAGGTGTTTGAATTCTGCTACCCATTGCGGTGGCATGTTTAAAGCGGCCATATCCTGCGCTCCTTGGTCAATGGCAAATAGTAGGGATTTTCCCCAATTTACCTTAAGTCCTGTGAATAGTTTTATAGCCCCTTGTAGCGATGGGCCAGCGTTGCTGAGGAACAACAGCATATCGTCAGCATACAGGGCTACCCTCTCCTCCAGATCCCCCACCCTCAGTCCCCCAATGTCTGGGGAAGTCTGGAGAGCCTCTGCCACCGGCTCAATTGCTATAGCAAAGAGGACCGGAGAGGGAAGGCAGCCCTGCTGAAAAAATGTTGACAACTTCCCTCCCAACTTAACCGCTGACATGGGTTTCTTATATATTGTTTGTATCCAGTTAATAAACACTAGTGGAAACCCCATCCTTCTGAGTATTTCCCATAGAAAAGGCCACTCGACTGTATTGAAGGCCTTTTCTAAATCCAAAGAGACCATAGTTCTGGATCCCTCGTTAATGCGATGAGTTAGTATATTTATATGTAATCTCCACAGATTAATATCTGCAATTTTCTGAGGCATGAATCCCGTCTGAACTGGATCTTTAATGGTTTTTAACAAGGGTTGTATTCTCAATGTTATTATTTTAGTCAATATTTGAACGTCTATATTTAGTAATGCTATTGGCCCACATGAAGCACATAGTTTTGGATCCTTCATTTCGTTATGTATAAGGGCTATATGTGCCTGTCTCATTGAATCTGGCAGAGCCGATTTCAACTACCCACTTGTAAATACTTCCGCTAGTTTTGGGGCTAAGAGACAGGAGATCTTTAATGTCTGAATGCAACATCTACCAGAAAACATGGTCTTCCCCCTGTTAGGGCATATTGTTACTCCTGTAGACAGTTTTCTGGTTAAGGTTTGTTTTTGATGTTGCATATTAGTTCCAGGGAACTGATGTCAATGATGGCTTTAGCTTTTCCCAAAGCCTAGTGTATGGCCTATGAGTCAGGGAATAGCTGCTTCCATCAGAGCCTATTCACAGTGATTCATGACAGGATCATAATGAATTTTCAATAATGACACCTGTTCATCTATGGGGTTATAGAACACTGTCACAGTAAGCGCTAAACAAAGTATAAAAATGGATTGATTGTCACAAACCATTGTGACTCCCACATTGCACTGTACAGGAATTTAGCTGATGTTTCATTCATAAAAGCAGACATGCTTGATATATTATTGTGAAGGTCAGAATTTAAATGAGAAAAATATTCAGATCGTCCTGATGTCATCAGAACCGAGCATGACTCACAACCTTTCAGTGCTTTACGATGGAAGATAAATATTGTCACTGAGTTTTTTTTCCTTGTACTTTTTCAGAATGACTACATTTAATGCACAACTCATGCGTCTTCATTCAGAGAACGAGGAGCCAGCTGGATGAACATTTTCCAAATCAGAGCAAAACTGGTCACTGTGTATTCTGTGTTATGTGCTCTGGTTATTTTTAGTTGCCAGGCAGAACTAAACCGCTTTTACATAGTGAAAAATGTAGACAGGTAAACAGATGAATATTTTTACAAATATCTTAGGAGCCTTGGATGGTATTTATGGTTAAATGGAAGGACTGGTATCATTGAAAATGTCTCTCCTCATATTTTATTAAAGGAACACTAAAGGTTCGTTTTTTATTGCCTAAATTGCTTGCTGTAAGCTAGTGCATTACAATATCACTTACCTCGTCCTTCCATTTCCCCTCCAAATTAGAGTAATCCAGCTTTTAAAAAGTAATTTCCTGTCTCTTTTCTTCTTGCTTTCCACCAGCATCTGAGCCATTTGCATGGTGGAATACAGAACGTGCTCGCCCCCTCCCTATGACTACAGCCCTGTAGGCAGGGGACCTGGGAATGGGTGGATACTAGGGGCGGAGTGTGGCGGCCTTCTCGTTCGGTGATTTAAAAAAAAAAAAAGGCTCTGCGCAAGCGCGATGCCGCTAAGCCTAATGGGAAATGTAGTTCCAATTAGGCCGTGAATTAGCAATAATGCAGGTGCACAGCAAACCAGGAAGTGAGTGGTACTAATGATTCAGGAATGACGGAGGTTGATAAACAAGCTCGATTTTAACAGGTATAAAAGTATTTATAATGGCAATCATTACTTTTTTCTTTATCAGCAACTGTCAGATGTTAATTTAAGTGGAAAAGATTTTTATCTTTACAACCCCATTAAGTATTTTATCTTTACACAGGTTCCACTCACAGCACAAATATGTCAAATATCCATAAACTTTTACACAGCTTTGTTATTAATTCATAACTCAGATTCCTTCTTTAGAACTAACCATATAGCCTAGATAATACAAGGGAAAAACAAGAGGAAAGAACAGCAAAACATCCATATAATTGGGTATTTTTTTTAACCTATTCTTCCATATAGCTATTTTGTGCTATTGAGTGGGCCTCGTGGGTGCATATCTGCCCCAAAAAGAGGCAAAAATAGAAAAGAAAGAAAGAGAAAAGAAGAGGGAAAGAAATCACACACATACACACAACCATAACTTCTCTGGGGAGCCCCCCCTCCTCCCGACCCTCAAACCATCCACCCAAGCCCTATCCAGAGTTGGCTCTAGCCTTTGTGAGGCCTTGAGCAAAACTGAGGCCCCATACACACCATAGAATCTATCCGCAGATAAATCCCATCAAATGGGTTTCTGCGGATAGATCCTATGGTGTGTACACGCCAACGGATATTTATCCGCAAATAAATCTCCCCTGGAATGGATTTCCAGCAGATAAATATTTGTCGACATGCACAGAATATCTATCTGCTGGAATCCATTCCAACGGATGGATCCGCTCGTCTGTACAGACTTACCGGATCCATCCGTCCAAAGGGATTCCCCGCACGCGCCGTAATGAATAGACGCATGCGTGGAATTCCTTATATGACAGCGTCGCGCCCGTCGCCGCGTCATAATAGCGGCGACGGCGCGACACGTCATCGGCAGAGGATTTCAGCGCGGATTTCAATGCGATGGTGTGTACACGCCATCGCATTGAAATCCTCTGAAATCTTAGAGAGGATTTATCCGCGGATACGGTCCGCTGAACCGTATCTGCGGATAAATTCTATCATGTGTATGGGGCCTTAGACATGAGGCCCCACTCACGCCCATAATGGGAAAAATAATTCAAGCAAGAAAAATGGCTGCAGAAAATGCACGGATCTAGCACACAGGTGATCAGCACCACTTTCAGGGCACCCTCCTCACCTATCAGACATATTCAGCCAATGCAAGAGGGGGGAGAGAGGGGAAGGTGAGACAGAGAGAGGGGTAATAGAGAGATCTGATGACGCTGACATTAGTATTGATCACAGGCAAATTAGGTGGCCGCGAGGCTCCTGTGAGTGAATTAGCCTGATTAGAGAGCAACCTCTGGCCCTATCCAAGCCCTGCTCAAGTTTAATTACTTTTTCAAACATAGAATCTCAACCTTTCCAAACTCGGGAGTTCAATCCAGGGTGACCACAATTCCATAAACTTATGGTAGCTTCCCTCTATGCTTGCAGTTATTTCCTCCATTCTATTTAATTGATTGAGTTCAGCAACCCACTCCTTAATAGTGGGGGTAGCGCTTGTGTAATACTTAATAAAATATGATAATATTAAAAAAAAAATGTCTCTTCTCTAAGCCCAACTCTGGACTAAACCTACATTTTTTTTTTTTTCAAATATTTTATTTATTTAGCACCGGGAAGCGACAGATCCAAAACGTCATATCGTTATTACAGAGATCACATTATAAACAGATACAGAGCATCCAACTACAAAATTCCATGTTGGATCAGGAAAAACATACGCATTGAGGAAGCACTACAAAACAGTTCCTGTTCCAGAATTAAGAAACAAACTTTCTAATGAACCTATTTTTTTTAAATGTCCCCCAGGTACTGTACAAAGGGTAGAGCTGATGTCATCATGTCAGTCCCACTTTCTGCATCAGTAAGGACCACCCAGCCAGAGAAGTGGTTAAAGATGAACCTGTGGTTTCACATGACTTAGCTTGATAACTTTGGAAAAAGTACTTTTATGAACTGAAAAAGCATAACATACAGTAAGCAGAGACCACACGGTAGGGAAAAGGGTTGAATGATGGGATTTGGGCTTTAAAGCAGAACTATACCCATGAGCATATTTTCAAAAATAGTTTTTACTCAGAATATATTATTATAAATTATACTGAAAGTCATAATTTACACTTAATAAATGTACACATAAATTAGCATTACATATCCCATGGACCATGCATAGCTCCCCTTTTAAAAAAAAAAACAGTACCATCTTTGAGTAGTTCCTGGCATACTTTTCCAAATAGGCTCATCTGTTAACAGCAGATATCACAGAGAATCCTACATCTACATCCTACAATCGTACATGTGTAGGACAAGGTAGTAGATGCCTATTTGTGTAAAAAAAAAAACAACAAAAAAACAGCTACCATCAGAGAATGCAGCTGCAAGAAAAGAAGAGTGATGTCAATCCGGTACAGCGTAGAATGCTTTCCTGGCATATCCATGATGCTAAGACCAATGACGTAGCTTGCACGTACGTTTTTCCACTCCTTAAAAAAATGCAACATAAAGGCTGTGCTATGCAGTAGCAGGAGGCTTCAGTGTGCAGGACTTAAAACTCTCAAGGAAGGCTAACATTTTATTCAAAGTGCATTTAATTACTTGAAACATACGTACCTTAAATACACGTTTTTTCCAGGTTCCAGGCGTCTTACTCTTTTGGGTACAAAAATGCATGCTTTTTAAGCCTCTTTGCATTGCCAGTGTGTAGGAAAGGGCTTACATATTCCCCTTTATTTGGACCCTTCTTTAAAGGAAGTGACCTGCCCTTCTGGGAGAAGAGTGGGCGGTGTATATACCGAAAGTATTGTGTACCTTTAAAAAAGGAAGATGTAGAGGTGAACTAGAGGCACAATGTTTGGTTCTCCCACGTGGGCTTCTCCTGTCAAGGGCCTTAAGGCAACCAACAATTAGGATACCCCTATCTACTGGATTCCATCTAACTACCATCATGGTGGAATGCACACGCTAGTAGCTGGGGGATACCACTTCTGATGCAATCAATATATTTACTGTACCATATTTTTCAAACATCTTGATACATGTTATGATGAGTTTGGTTATGCAATGGAAATTGGATATTGTTCTTATACTACTATTTTAATGATGCTATTTAATAAAGAATATATTTTTTAAATGAGGATGTGTTTGAAATTTATATAAATGGGATGATGATCACTTGAGTTTTTCTATTTAGCATTGCCAGTGTGTAGGAAAGGGTTAAAAATATAAAGTGATTCAGCGCTGGAAAAATAAAAATGAAAGTAAATTGCAAGCCAGCACTGCAGATATAATCCAAAAAAAATATCTCAAAGTGAATAGGTAAATAATTAGTGCAGCGCAAGTGAATAAATCTAAACATACAAATTATAACACAATAATTCAAACTATTTAAATAAAGTCCATAAAGTGAAAAGTGATAAAGGTGCTCCGAAAAACACAATAGTGATAAATGGTGCAGAAATCTTCATCAGATCTGTGACCCATAGGACAGGATTATCCTCCACCAAGGCTAATGGGTGGCCTCTCACCTCAACACTTCGACCTGTGGCTAGGAAAGGGTTTACATATTCCCATTTATTTGGACCCCTCTTTACAGGAAGTGACATTCCCTTTTGGAGGAAGAGTGGGCGGAGTCTAGTGTATATACCGAAAGTATTGTGTACCTTTAACCACTTGCCGACCGCGCCATAGCAAAAATACTGCTACAGCGCGGTCGAGTTACTGTGACAGAACGTCCCTGGGACGTCCTCGTGCACTTCCGCGTTTGCGCGTCCCCTGGGGCGCGCTCGCGGAAGTGTCCGTGCTCGCCGGGTCTAGAAGACCCGGCGCATCACGGATCACGGTAAATTGCCGCGAATCGCGGCTGTTTACCACGTGATCGCTCCGTCAAATGACGGAGCGATCACTTGTAAACAAACCGGCGTCATTTGATGACGCCGGTTCCTCCCTCTCCTCTCTGTACCGTTCGGTACAGTGCGAGAGGAGAGGAGGGGGGGGGAGCGCGGGGTGTCAGCAGTGCTGTGGCTGGATCTGTGACAACTGCAGTCACAGATCCAGCCATCCCTCCCAGCTCAGCAATACTCTGCCATACCCCCCATACTTACTCTGCCATACCCCCCATACTTACTCTGCCATACCCCCCATACTTACTCTGCCATACCCCCCATACTTACTCTGCCATACCCCCCATACTTACTCTGCCATACCCCCCATACTTACTCTGCCATACCCCCCATACTTACTCTGCCATACCCCCCATACTTACTCTGCCATACCCCCCATACATACTCTGCCATACCCCCCCATACATACTCTGCCATACCCCCCCATACTCTGCCATACCCCCCCATACTCTGCCATACCCCCCCATACTCTGCCATACCCCCCCATACTCTGCCATACCCCCCCGATACTCTGCCATACCCCCCGATACTCTGCCATACCCCCCGATACTCTGCCATACCCCCCGATACTCTGCAATACCCCGATACTCTGCAATACCCCGCGCGATACTCTGCAATACCCCGATACTCTGCAATACCCAAATACTCTGCAATACCCCAATACTCTGCAATACCCCAATACTCTGCAATACTCTGCAATACCCAAATACCCCCAATACCCCAATACTCTGCAATACCCAAATACTCCGCAATACCCCAATACTCCGCAATACCCCAATACTCCGCAATACCCCAATACTCCGCAATACCCCAATACTCCGCAATACCCCAATACTCCGCATATATAATGTTTTGGGGTTCTATGTAATTTTCTAGCAAATAAATTGTGATTTTTCCATGTAGGAGAGAAATGTCAGAATTGGCCTGGGTGTTCCAGAACGCCTGATGGCGCTCCCTGCATGTTGGGCCTCTGTATGTGGCCACGCCGTGTAAAAGTTGCACACATGGGGTATCGCCATACTCGGGAGGAATAGCAGAATGTGTTTTGGGGTGTTATTCGTGGTATGCATATGCTGTGTGTGAGAAATATGACAGAAACAAGTTTTTTTTTTTTTTTTTTTACAGAATTTTCGGTCGTTTTTCTTTTATAGCGCAAAAAATAAAAAACCCAGAGGTGATCTAATACCACCAAAAGAAAGCTCTATTTGTGTGAAAAAAAGGACAACAATTTCAAATGGGTACAATGTTGTATGACGGAGTAATTGTCATTCAAATTGTGAGAGCACCGAAAGCTGAAAATTGGTCTGGTCAGGAAGGGGGTTTAAGTGCCCAGTGGTCAAGAGGTTAAAGAAGGAAGATGTAGAGGAGAACTAGAGGCACCGTGTTTGGTTTTCCCACGTGGGCTTCTCTGGTCAAGGGCCTTAAGGCAACCAACAATTAGGATACCCCTATCTACTGGATTCCATCTAACTACCATCATGGTGGAATGCACAAGCTAGTAGCTGGGGGATACCACTTCTGATGCACTCAATATATTTACTGTACCATATTTTTCAAACATCTTGATAAATGTTATGATGAGTTTGGTCTTGCAATGGAAATTGCATATTATTTTTATACTACTATTTTAATGATGCTATTTAATAAATAATAATTAAAAAAAATGAGGATGTGTTTGAAATTTATACTGTATAAATGGGATAATGACAATCACTTGAGTTTTTATATTTAGCACTGCCAGTGTGTAGGAAAGGGTTTACATATTCCCCTTTGTTTGGACCCCTCTTTACAGGAAGTGACCTGCCCTTCTGGGGGCAGAGTGGGCGGAGTCTGGTATATACACAGAAAGTAATGGGTACCTTAAAGAAGGAAGATGTAGAGGTGGACTAATGGCACTGTGTTTGGTTCTCCTACGTGGGCTTCTCCTGCCATGGGCCTTAAGGCAACCAAAACTTAGAATTAAAAAGAAAAGCTATGCCATAAAATGTGGATTCTGTGGACTGTATCAAGACGTGCCTTATTCTTATTCTGAAAAAGGTTTGCAAGTTGTTCCAATTTATTATTAGGTTAGAGAAGAAGAAGTCAGGTTTAGGCTGGAGGGTTCAAAGAAGGTGTCTGAATACCTGAATAGAAGCTTGTAAAGTGGGCTTGTACACCGTAAGGACAGGTGGATGGACTGGTGCTGACTCATAATATCCTACATTGGTGCGGGTGAACGGTGTTAACCTGGTTGAGTCACAAGCTCACAAACATATGGATGAAAACTCGTGATACAAATAATCTCCAGATGAAAGCAATTGGTCTAAATGACAATAGACTCCAGATGGTAACAGAGGAGATTTCAGGGGCCACTGCTGACTGACGCGTTTCGAAGCACTACCTTCTTCCTCATAGCCTGCTGACTTTTTTTTATTTACATTTTTAATAAAATATATCCAAGGATAATGCACAGAGTTGGTGCGCCCTTTTTTTCTTTCTTCTCTTTTTTACGACTAGGATACCCCTATCCCTGAGGGCAGCAAGTCCTGAGGCATTATCCACTACAAAATCTAGTCCACCTGGTGACTCAATTGTGCGCAGGAGTGTTTTCTGCTATCAAAAATTTGGGGTCAGAAGCTGGTGGTGGCTAGTTAGAAGAGCCAGACTTGTTACTGGAGGAGTCATCAATGTCAACGTGTGCCCCATAACAGGGGCCGTGGACCCCAAATTTTTGAACAGGGAGGAGAATTGTCAAGTGCAAAACAAGCATAATAAAAACATTGCTACCAGATGTCCTGACATTTTAATTCTTTACTCTATTCCTTCCCCTGCAGCAGCTCCCTCTCCAGTGGGTTTGCAGTGATTGAGCTGGGACTCTGTTGGCACTGGTGCCACAGCTAGTAGCCCGATGTCTTGCTCAGTTGCCCCAACATGGGGTATAAAATTGTGTGAAACACCAACAATCATAATCACTGCTGTACTGCTGTACTTAATAACCCCACAAAATATAAAATAAATTAAGTCTATCATACCTCATATAGTACAGCACAGTGATAAATATTTCACAATAAAAACATTCAAATTGATCCTAATAATATAGTGTCAATGAAAACATCAATAAAGATAAAATTTCCATGGAATTATGCACTTACATACAAAAACAAATCCAATCGTAATACAAAATGTTCAATAAACAGATGTGAACAAAAACAAAGGGGTTTGTTTGCTAAAACTGGAGAGTGCAATATCTGGTGCAGCTCTGCATAGAAACCAACCAGCTTACAGGTTTTATTGTCAAAGCTTAATTGAACAAGCTGAAGTTAGAAGTTGATTGGTTACCATCAGGGCCGTTTGAAGAAATTAGGGGGGCCCCAAGCAAACAGAAAAAAAAAAACACTTTTCAAGTTGAGAAGCGAGGGGGGGGGTTGGGTTTGTCGGCTTACACACTGAAGGTGTTATTTAATGATAACACAGAGAAGACATTAGCCCCCAGGACAGGGCAGGACAGGTAGGTAGGTGATGGATCTGGTGAGTCATTGATCTTTGGGATGTGGAGTAGAATATCATCCTCCATACAACCCAATAAAAGCTAAACAAATGCTGAGACCATAAACAAGCATATTAGGAAATTAGAACTGGGCAGATAGAAATATGACATGAAAGAAAAGCAGTGTTTATGAGAGGCACATGTCTAGGATAGAGCCCCCACCCCTCCCCCTATCAGTCCTATCAATCCTATAATAGATCTGCACACAGAATGTTACCTGCAGTCGGTGATCTGTGTCTTGGCACCTGTCAGTGCATGGATCTCTCTCCTAGTCCCGAGCTGGCCAGGGGCCCCAGCAGGGAGGGCCCTTGCCGCACCGCTGATTCCTCCTGCAGTCCGGTTGGCCGTGTACCATAATCGCGCAGGAGATTCAGTTTGCTGTTCCCGGGGCCGGACTGAAAAGGAAGTGAACACTCAGTGTGTGCACTTCCTGTCAGTCCAGCTCGGGGCCCCAGGCAATAGCTTGGTTTGCCTGTCGGGTTCCGACGGGCCTGGCTACCATGCATAGCTGCACCAGTTTTAGTAAATTTCCCCCAAAGTGTGCACTTCAATCTTTTATTGCTCTCTTCTGTAAACAAATATCACACATTTTACATCAAAAAATTTTCAACTCTGCGATAACTGACCTTCTGTGCACCACCCTAGAACAATCCATAGTGATTCATTTCACCAAAAATATCAGATCCGTACTCAACAGACCAAAATGCCTTTCTTTCTCAAGAAAAGGCACACAAGCTCAAACTATCTCATAAGGAATCCTACTCTATCAGCATGGATTTCTGGTCAGAACTTCAGACTGCAGTGTCTCCCCACCTCAACAGAGTGAGAGCAGGCTCAAGCTGTTTCTCAACAGCCTATGTGGATGGTCATTTTAGGCTCCAAAGAAAGGTGATACGCCCACAGAAAGAAAATTCTCACATCGTGTAACAAGTTTTTATAAAAAAAGTCAACTAGTAAAACAACTATTATGCTCACAGGTAACAAGCAAATAAAAGCAGGCATCATCAAGCAGCATCAATCATAAATCCGGTGCGGCCACAGTAAACTGAAGCGCTGTGTACACAGGAATTAACCACTGCTCTGTGTATATTGGGACTCCTAGGCACCAGCTTTCCCCTACACTGTTGCTCCATCTTAATGTGTTTCATTGTTATGGCTACTTCATCGAAAGGAGGGGAAGGATTAGAATCTGTGCTGGGTTTTTACTGCTATCTGGGGTATCTTTGGAGAAATTCATCCTCACTTAAGCTGGCCATGCATGAATTGAATTTCAGCCGGTTCAGCAGGCCAAATTGGACCATGTTTGGGCACTGTGGTTGAATAGAATTCAATTCAATTAATTTCTGTTCAACCAGCCTGTTGGAAAATGTCCACTTAATCAGCGCTGCAGGCTATAGCATGCAGCACTGATCAGTGATTCTGACTGCACAGCAGAGAGGATTCCTCCATCTCCCTGTGAATGTGTGTATGTGAGAATCAGGTAAATTTTTTTGTTCAACCTACTAATTGATCAAAATAAAAAAGACTAATTTATGGGCTGCCTTACTGTAGTGATGACAAAAGCCACACCAGACAGGAAGCAAAAAAAAACAGTTACACAGATAAGCATATAGAGGAAGGCTGACAGCTCTTTACTTCCCCCTGTCTCTGTGTTGCAGACTTTCTGCAAACCATTGTTACTATTACATTAGGCGAGGAGGAATCCGAACAGAATTCCAAATATAGATAAAAACCTGAAAGGGGTTCTGAGCCTTCCCCACTCAATTTAAAGTTAAAATGTTTTTGCTGCACTTACACTTTAATTATTTGATGGATTTTAATATCTGGGCTTTATTTTCCTATTGGCTTTCTAGACTTTCTCAGACTGAGGCCTCATACACACGACCGAGGAACTCGCCGTAAATGAAACATCGACGAGTTCCTTGTTAGGCTTGTCGAGAAACTTGACAAGCTTTCTTTGCGTACACACTGTCAAGACCAAATCGCGTAGTTCTCAAACGCGGTGACGTACAACACATACAATGGCAGGGGAAGTTCAATTCCACTGCCACAACCCTTGGGGCTGCTTTTGCTAATCTCATGTTACTGCGTGTTAAGTAAACGTTTGGTAGGAGACGATTTGCGCTTTTCAGTCTGTTACAGTGTGACGAATGTGCTATCTCCATTACAAACGCTACTTTTACCGAAGGTGCGCTCCCGTCTCATACTTTATTCTGAGCATGCGCGGGTTTCTAAGCATACACACGATCGTGTTTCTCGCCGAAAACCAGCCCGACGAGGAAATTGAGACTCCCGTCGAGGAAAAAGAGAACTTGTTCTCTTTTTTTTCTCGTCGAGTTCCTCGACAGTTTTCTCGATGAAAAACATACACACGACCGTTTTCCTAGGCAAAAAAGCTCTGCCACCAAGTTTCTCGATGGATTCTGTCGAGGAAAACGGTCATGTGTACGAGGCCTGAGAGAGGGAAGGAAAGTACTGAGGAGCCGCCAGCTTCTCCTGAATTGCATAGTGTTGTTAGTCAAGTGCTGAGAGTTTGCTTACAGGGAAGAAAAGCAGATTTTTGACCTATTGGTGTACATACAGATGTGTAAAGCTGGGTATACACAGACCAACATTGTCCAGTTCAGTAGGAACCAGACAAATTTCTTTATATGTGTACCCCTGTCTGTTCAAAAGTAGCCGGTCTATCAACCGGCCTCTGTCAAACAGTCATGCTGGAAAACTAGCTTTTGATCAGGAGATACAGATGTCTGCAGCGCTGATCAGTGTATTCTGATGAGAGGGAGCCCCCGCTGTTAGAATACAATAGCATGGCGTGGGGAGAATTCTACATCCACATCACGTACGTGGATGCAGGGATCTGTCAGTTTTTTTTCACAAAAAAAAAACCTGTTTGTGTAGTGTTTAAACAGCAGTCTGGAATCCAGCAAATGACCAAGCTGTGGTTCTTATCTATTATTTAAAAAATTCTGGTCTCTCTCCTTGCTATGCAATGTAATATTGATATGTAAGTCACTTGACACTAAACTAAGTGTGTTGAGAATCTTCACTCAATAAATTGTGAATAGTAGTCACTACAATTATACAACAAATTTGACAAGCACATGCCTATTTACTTTGAATACCCAATCATGTGCAGATGATTTTAATATGATTGGATAATTAAAGTGAATATTCACACAATTTATGAAAATTCTCAACTCTATTCAGAAACCTGCCTCAAAATGGGCATTAACCACTTCAGCCCCGGACCATTTTGCTGGTCAATGACTGGGCCACTTTTTGCGATTCGGCACTGCGTCGCTTTAACTGACAATTGCACGGTCCTGCAAAGTGGCTACCAAACAAAAATGGTGTTTTTTTTTCCCCACAAATAGAGCTTTCTTTTGGTGGTATTTGATCACCTCTTCATTTTTATTAATATTTTTTTTTTACTAGTAATGGTGGCGATTTTTATCGGTACTGCGACCTTAAGGCGGACACTTCGGACACTTTTGACTCATTTTTGGGACCATTGGCATTTTTAAAGCGATCAGTGCAGGGAAGGGGTTAACACTCGGGGGCGATCAAGGGGTTAATTATGTTCCCTCATTGTCTTCTAACTGAAGGGGGGGTTGGGACTGACTAGGGGAAATGACAGATCACAGTTCATACATTGTATGAACATACGATCAGTCATTTCTCACCCTGAAAGAACCGGGAGCTGTGTGTTTACACAAACAGCTCATGGGTTCTCTCTCTGTAACGAGCGATCGTGGGTGCCCGGTGGTGATCACGCCCACCGGGCACTCGCATCGGCACCAGGGGCGAGCAGGGGGCGCAATGCAAAATCACGTAATATCACGTGATTTTGCGCAGCTGAGCCGACCTGCCGTCGTAAAAGTACCGTGGCCGGTCGGCAAGCAGTTAATATCCCCCTTATGCCTCACTTCCCTTGTGGCTATAACTGCCTTCACTCTATTAGGAAGGCTTTTCCAGAATTTCTGGAGTATGTCTGTGTAGATTTCCAAAAGTTAGAAAAGGTATAGACTAGGGTTGCACTGATACTGATACTGGGTTCTGTGCCAAAACTAAGCATTTGGATGAGTATCGGTACTCGTGCAAATGCTCAGATACCTGAAACCGATACTTGCAGGCTCGGTTCTTTCGGCTGTCAGCGGGATTCCCCCACTGCATCCCACAAAATTACCCCATTTTGGAAATCAAACACTCTAAGGTATTTTCTGAAAGGTATAGTAAGTTTTTTGAAAGTGAGAGTTTTTGCCACAAGTTTTTGGAAAATGCTGGAAAGAAAATGAAAATGAATTTTTTTTTGTTAACCCCCCTGGCGGGGTAAGATTTCAATACCAAAAGCGGTATCCCTGAGCCAGACTCGGGATCGCCTCGTAGCATCCACAGGCATGGTTTACTTACCTTGTCCCTGGATCCTGCGATGTATCCCCTGCTGTGTGAGCGAGGACGCCGCTCGATTCACACAGTGCCTGTTACATAGTTAGTTACATAGTTAGTCAGGTTGAAAAAAGACACAAGTCCATCCAGTCCAACCACAAAAAAATAAATAAAATAAACAAACAAAATAAAAAACACAGTACAATCCCATACACCCAACTCCATACCCACAGTTGATCCAGAGGAAGGCAAAAAAAAACAGCAGAGCATGATCCAATTTGCTACACCATGGGAAAAAAATCCTTCCTGATCCCCTGAGAGGCAATCGGATTTACCCTGGATCAACTTTACCTACAAATCTTAGTACTCAGTTATATTCTGTACATTTAGGAAAGAATCCAGGCCTTTCTTAAAGCAATCTACTGAGCTGGCCAGAACCACCTCTGGAGGGAGTCTGTTCCACATTTTCACAGCTCTTGTGCCGCCGCCTGTGTGCCTGTGTGCCGCCGATCTCCGTTCCCTGCGCTGTTACGACGTACGGGGGCGGAGAACGGCGCCAAATTCAAAAAAGTCAATAAACACATTACATACAGTATACTGTAATCTTATAGATTACAGTACTGTATGTAAAAAATACACACCCCCCTTGTCCGTAGTGGACTGCCCAGTGTTCTGCATGTACTTTTGTATAATAAAAACTGTTTTTTCTGCCTGGAAACTGCAACCAAAAGTGTCCCTTTATGTCAAAAGTGGTTTTAGACCAGCTAGAAAATAAATTATAATCACTTGCAGAATTAAGCGATAGCAATTTGTGGGGAAATACGTCATAAAAAAATAAGAATAATAAAGTAATGAGAGTGACAATTCTGCAACTGAGCAAATTTCAGTGTTTTTGATTTGATTACATTATTGAATACTTTTTATTATAATTATATTAATATTTGTTATAATTATTTATAGTTATTTATTATATTATATTTTATAATTTTGTTTTTCAAACTTTATTATACCCGAGATGTCTACTAGACTCTTTTTTGGACAGATTTAAGTGAGTTATTCCTAAGAATTACAGGCCTACAATGTAAAACGCCAAATTTCCATGAAAAATAATTGTACCGCTTTCAGCACCTAAAACCAGAAAGAATCATACCGTCAGGGAGGTTAAAACAAAGTTTTACATTTATAAGATTTTTCTATAAAAAAAAAGGATAGGCATTCATAGAATTACACCCCCAAAACACATTCTGCAAGTATGGCAATATCACATGTATGAGCCTTTTTCATAGTCTATATATAAATGTGAAATAAACTTTCTGTGCACTGGTACAGATGTGATGGGGCATTGTGGCAGATGTTTTGTACACTGGTACAGATGTGATGGGGCATCGTGGCAGATGTTTTGTGCACTTGTAAAGATGTGATGGGGCATTGTGGCAGATGTTTTGTGCACTGGTACAGATGTGATGGGGCATCGTGGCAGATGTTTTGTGCACTTGTACAGATGCGATGGGGACACTGACAGATGTTTTGTGCACTGGTACAGATATTTATGGGGATACTGACAGATGTTCAAGGGACAGGGAAAGGGACAGTGGTGCTTGGTGTACTGTGTGTGGGGGGATCTGTGACAGCTCTGTGTCTCATACACATAGTGCCATCACAGAAGCTGCATATCCCCCCATGTGTCTCTGCTTACACTGTGAAGGTTGTGATTGGACACAGCCATCATGTGATTGAGAGGGCTAATCGCAGCACTTATTTCCCGATCCCATCTTGGCTGTGTCCTGTGTTAATAGCCATCACAGGATCGCACTGCCCATTCTGAGGGACGTCCACTCAGAATGGTGAAGCTCCCACCTAGACAATGTACATAAATGCCATTTAAAGTGGTTAAAGTAGTTAAAGTGGTTGTAAACCTCTGGAATGAAAAATTAACAAAGCATGTCTTTCTATAGTGTGTACTTACCCCTATCCAAAGCACCTAGTGTGATTTCTGTTCACTATTCCATTGACAGTCTATGCTGACACTAGACAATCTCAGGAGAGGGCCCCTGCCCCCTTCATCATACATCAGGTGATTGACAACCTTAACTAAGCACGTTTTCCTATGAGACTGTGTAAAGGAGGGGTGTCTATTTCCTCCCCTCAGGTGTCAGAATGCACTGAGGTCTCTACTCTATGCTGTGCAGTGTGTGATATTAGATCCCTGCTACCTACTTTCTAAGGTGTCCGTTTATGAAGCAGTGAAGAGCGGTGATCGGGGGAGAAGTGTCTGAATTTGTTCTCCCGCCGATTATCTCTACACACAGAGAAGTCTCATAGACTGACACAGAAACGGCCAGTTTATGAAGCTGTGATCTGAGCTCTTCACTGGTGATCTGTGTCAAAATTCACCCTCCCCGATTCACCATCTCAGAGCTGGTGAAGCGGGGAGTAAAGAGAGAATCCCGGGGGTTCTGAGGAGGAAGGAGGAAGATTTTTAACTTCCCTCTACCTCGTTCAGACCCCCCAACACTGTAACCATGTCCCCCTGTAATATTTATGTGTATACATATATATACATACATATATATAATGTGTACATGTATATATATATATATATATATATATATATATAATGTGTGTGTACATACATGTATATATAGTGTATGTGTGTGTATACATATATATATATATTATCTAGGGGACTCATTATTTTAATTACATTGACCACGCGGTCTGTCAGTGTAATGAGCGGTGATAATTTATCACCGCTCAATAAACTGACATCTCTGTGTTTCTGTGAATTTCTGGTACTGTAATCTCGTAGAGTCTCACGAGATTCCAGTATCAGGGGCCGTTCTCCAGTGTTAGAAGCGTTGGAAGATCACTTCACTCCTCCAAGGGTGAATCGATCTTCTCCGCTTCATAAACCGGCACACAGAGGAGAAAAATCTTAACTGTGATAGCCGGAGAACGAAGCAGTGAATAGAATTCACTGCTTCATAAACGGACACCTAAAGCCGAAGAATGCTTTGTAAATTATGGACTTTGAAATGGTGTAGAGAAGAGAGGGCTGCAAAAAAACAGGTACAGCTTATGTATGAGGATCTGTTTCATCTCTGTGTATCATCTGAGGCTAGTCACTTCAATGGATATATGAGAGGGTTTACAACTACCTCACAAAAACTACACCAGGTAAAGTTGGCCCTCTATTAAGAAATCCTAAGCTGTTAAAGTTTACTTTTAAGCTGAAGGCAGAGAAAATATGTTGTTAGGAAATCCTGTCTGATTAATTGTAAAAAACAAAAGACATAACTCACTTTCTATACGCATAGAGGTGAGCAGATTGCCAAATTCTATCACACAGAATAAATAGTTCACCAACAGTGAACGGTTATATTGGTAAGATTTTTTATGTGTTTGTGTTGCGTGTACTCCCAAAAAACAGACTCAAAGGAGGACTTAAACTTGAAAGGTCTTTATGTTTGCACTGTTTACAGAAAGGGCTGCATCACCTATGGAGTCCTCTTCTTCTACATACATACAGAACCGCTGGAAGGCATTTTGTGAATGTAGAATTCAAGTTTAATTTGGCCTTTCTGCTTTAATTCTTTCTTTAGTAAACACTTGGGCCACTTTCTACAAGTCGACATTTGCCTAACTATTAAAACTAAGAACAATTACCCCAGCTTAACATTACTTTCTCTAGAAAGAAGACTTCAAAAGAGGAGCTTTCTGGAGATTCTGATAAATTCCTGCTGTGTATATTACATTTAAAAGCTCCAGCTTCTCAATAGATTGAGAGATAAGTAAAAAAATAAGACTTAAAATAACTCATTCCATTCTTTCAATCAGCAGGTTTGCACAAAGCTTTAGTTTAACATAGAAAACAAAGCAGTAGTCATGTCGGTGACATGTTTCTCACCCATCGCAGAACTGTGAATAGCTATAGCCATTTTTCAATTATTATTTAGTAGCTCTGTCACTGTATTTCTTTTTATAGTTGCTTAGTTTAAAGGATGAGTGTAGCGCAAAGTAGTCTGTTGCACAGTGGGGGTCTGTAAAAAGCAATGTTGATAACATAGACTGTATTCATATTTCCTTGGAAAAACGAGAGCCACAGGGTTTCCACAAACTCAAGATATAAAAGAAGAGAACAAGAAACATTGACATTTTTATATCCATGGATGCTTTAATTTAGACTATTCGAGGGCTTTGATCCATGAGTAAAGATATACGCCAATATATATTTTATAAGACTCCTACAGGACACCTAGGAATCATGTGGGTCAAGCCTGGTGGCCACTGGCCAACATTTACACCATAATGCAAGACTGAGTTTATTTCAGATTGCCTTTTTCCTCTTTATATTGATGATAATTAAAATTTGTAAATAATATATCTTCTGTACTATTAAAGAGTGAACTCCAGGCAGATAAAAAGACACAAATTAAAGCAGAAGTTTGGGTATGGAATTTTTGACATAATCCGGCTTGGACCAGTGTAAGTATGTATATGTGAAATCCCCATGGAAGCTGGAAATCACTGTAACTGGCACTGCTAACATATTGATACTTCTTAGATTCTGGGTCATTGGGTGAATGCAAAGTGTTCCCTGAATGGCACCCATGCGGAGCAAACAACCTCTTTGGCAGGGCAGCCGCTTGGCACTGGACTCAGATGTAACCTTGTAAAAATAAAAAATTTAAAAATTAAAGTACTTGTAAGGGATAGAGTACTTTTTTTCTAAAATAACAAACATGTTATACTTACCTGCTTTCCAGAGTGAAAAAGAGTGAAAAAAAAAAATACTTATATAGTCTCTTCCATTTGAGGATGACCCACAGATGCTCAATAGGGTTTAGGTCTGGAGACATGCTTGGCCAGTCCATCACCTTTACCCTCTGCTTCTTTAACAAGGCAGTGGTCGTCTTGGAGGTGTGTTTAGGGTCATTATCATGTCGGAATACTGCCCTGCGGCCCAGTCTCTGAAGCGAGGGGATAATGCTCTGCTTCAGTATGTCACAGTACATGTTGGCATTCATGGTTCCCTCAATTAACTGTGAGGCCCCGTACTCACGACCAAACATGTCTGCTGAAACTGGTCCGCGGACCAGTTTCAGCGGACATGTTCGTTCGTGTGTAGGCAGTAACGTACAGGATTCCAGCAAACAATCGTCGGCCAGACCGTTTTCCAACGAACAACTGTTTCCTGGTCTTGCTTTAAAACAGTCTGCTGGAATCGTGTCCGTCAGACATGTTCGGTCGTCTGTACACAAAAGCAGCGTACAAAAACCCCGCGCATGCTCAGTCCAAATGAGGAGACGGGATCGCTCGTTCAGGTAAAACTCGCGTTTGTTTGGGATATGGCACATTCGTCATTAGAAACCTTTTATTCTAGCAAGAGAACAATGTCTTAAAAAGGCGCACTAAACCACATTTTCTTGCCTCGTTTTATTAATTCTTCACTTGCTAGAATAACCCCGTTCTCTTGCTGATGCAATTTCAATAGAGTTGTCCCATACTGAAATGTCACATTTCTTGCTTGTGATGTAATCCTTTAACCTCCCTGGCGGTCTTCCCGAGACTGACACGGGGTTTGATTTTCCTGCTACGATCGGTAACCCCGAGTCAGTCTCGGGCTCGCCTCGCTGAATCCACAGGCACTTTTTACTTACCTTGTCCCTGGATCCAGCGATGCCACCGCGCTGTGTGAGCGAGCGGGACCTCGCTCGATTCACATAGTGCTTCCGTGTGACGCCGATCTCCGTTCCCTGCGACGTTACGACGCACGGGGACGGAGAACGGCGCCAAATTTAAAAACGTAAACAAACACTTTACATACAGTATACTGTAATCTTATAGATTACAGTACTGTATGTAAAAAAAACACACCCCCCTTGTCCCTAGTGGTCTGTCCTGTGTCATGCATGTCATTTTATATAATAAAAACGTTTCTTTCTCCCTGCAAACTGTAGATTGTCCATAGCAACCAAAAGTGTCCCTTTATGTCAAAAATAGTTTTAGATCAGCTAAAAAACAGCGATAATAAATTATAATCACTTGCAGAATTGTGCGATAGCGATTTGTGGGGAAATTCGTCATAAAAAAAAAAAAATAATGACAGCAACAATTCTGCAACTGAGCAAATTTCAGTGATTTTAATTTGATTACATTATTGAATAATTTTTATTATAATTATATTATTATTTGTTATAATTATTTATAATTATTTATTATATTATAATTTATAATTTTGTTTTTAAAAAAATGTCGTACCCGGGATGCCTATTAGAATCTTGTTTGGTCAGATTTAAGTGAGTTATTTCTAAAAATTACAGACCTACAATATAAAACGCCAAATTTCCTTGCAAATAATGGTACCGCTTTCAGCACCTTTTTTCTGACAGAATCATACCGCCAGGGAGGTTAATAATGTTTTCTATGCCAGACGTGTGTTTTGGTTGGTGGTCCTCCATAATTTATAGTACTCATTTTTGTAAAGGAATGTGCATCTTTTTTTGTTTTTTGTTGTTTCTAGTTATGTCACCATTTATATTTTTTTTTTTTAACATGTTTTTTTCTTTGTATTTTTTTTTTTTTGTGTTTCATTTGAGAATATTAAACCATGTTGGCACACCAAATGTCCCCCCCCCCCCCCAAGGAGTGTGTCCTTTGTAAATGACCCATTGTATATTTATTAAAGGTTTGCTGCCTAATAATCCCCACAGTATAACAAACAATAGACATGTTTTCAAATGAAAGCAAAAAGCCTTTTATTCAGGCAAATGTCATCACAAAAAATAAACAGAACGGCAGCACTAGAATAGATAGCAAACTATATGCAAACTTGCATTTCCAACATGGTGAAGGATAAACTTCCAAGCCTCAGGAGCCAAACCAAAAAATATGAAGCAGCAGCACAGAAACAAAGGAACCCAAACTGTGGTAGTCCAAACAAGATGTCCTTTATGTGGAAGGAAATGGAAGGCAGAGAATCAACGTTTCCTCCTCTTTCCAGCCTTCCCTCCAGGCAGCCTTCCAGCGGATCTAACACGGGGTCTTGCAGGTGGGGTCGATGTGGCAGCAGGAGGATGGTGTTCCGCAAGCCGGGCCGGGTCACATAGCCCAGTCTCTGGGGTCAGCAGGCCCCTTTGCATCCACCAAAGGACCTGGTTCATCAGGGCCTTTGCCAGTCTTCTCTGGTCCTCCTCCCCTTCATTTAAATCGTGGGCCAATGAGGCACTGAAGGCCTCTGTGGGGTTGAGGGGGGCCCTCATGATGGCGCTTGCCTCCTGTATCATGCGGAGGCTTGCCTCCTCCACAGGCCTCAACTGCCTCCTTCGGCCTGATGGCCTCACCTGGGGGGGAGAAGACTGGCTGGTGGTGCTTCTCCTGGCCGGGGGGACCTGCTGCAGGCCACTGGGCCCAGCCTCCTCCTGGCTGCCACTGACCCCGGCCTCCTCCTGGCTGCCACTGACCCCGGCCTCCTCCTGGCTGACAGACACCTGAGGATCTGCCACCTCCTGGCTGATCTCTTCTTCCTGTGTTGAAAAAAAAGGACATTTTTTACAATTTCGCTAAATAAAACCACACTCATTTTCATGTTTTTCGTTTAGTATTTTCTGTTCATTATTACTTGAATACACTCTACTTCTGACCCCTGCAGTTGTCATCTCTGACACCTATTTGTCTGTACACCTTTTTTTTTGCTTTTTCCCAGCTTGGCTTTTCTTTTACAATATCAAATCATTAATCCACCAAGAATTATTTACGCCAGAAATATAGAGGAAACTACTATACCTCCTCATCGAAGGGTGGCAGATCTGCATCTCTGTCAGCCAGGCCCTCTTCCTCCGACTCTGCAGGGCTGTGGTCATCTGGGGAAGGTCCGCTGGAAGGTAGCATGGAGGAAAGGTTGGAAGAAAGACTCTACATCGTTTTCCTGCCTTCCATTTCGTCCCGCAAAAAAGCCATCTGTTTATAATACCACAGTTTGGGTTCCTTTGCTTGTCTTGCTGCTGCTCCCGATTTTTTGCTTTTATTAGCTTTGTATGCTCTCCTGTATGTGCTTCTGAGGTTGGCAAGTTTATCCTTCACCATGTTGGCAGTGCATCCTGGCACCCATGTTTGCATATAGTTTGCTAGCTCTTCTAGTGCTGCCGCTCGTACATCTTTATTGCAATATAATGCGTGTTTTGAATTCCACAGGATGGGCGTGTCCTGATATTTTTGTAGTAAGGCCTCTATAGCTTCCTTGGTTTGTAGTTGGTCCATTTTACTTTTTGAAATATGATATTTTTTTTTGAGTCTAGATTCAAAAAACATAAACCAAAGAAAAATAAATATTCAAAAGGATCAGCGTTGACCTTGATATAATATGTGTCTTCAAATTTATTACCTATATCTAATTACAAACACAGTCTCTCTTGTTTAAACAATGATTGGCAGCTCGGCCGCATTGGTTGTACCAAACATTGATTTGCTAGATGCAGAGCCATTGTTAACATTGCAGTAAATATTTTTAATATTGAAAAATAAACAATGCTTACAAATGACAGTATTCATCTAGGCACTCTTTCATGTGTAAATCTCATGCCCCTGACAATGGATGACATAAAAGACACTTCCTAATGACCTCTGTACAACCAACACTTGAACAATACTTGGCCTGATCTGAATACACCATTCAAAAACTTGTCAATGAGGTACAGCATTGTTCACATCTCTATTTTGTGAGGTGTCCAAAAGCATTTGGATACCAAAATAACATTGTGGTACCCCATAGACAGAATAGCTTAAAAAGGGTGCAACCAACAGCCCAAACCCCCATCCCATGTGTCTACATTTTCAAGGCCTCTGCTGATCACATTTTTAATTTCCTTACCTTCCTGTCTCTCGCTCCTCGTTTCTCACGCTCGCCTAATTACCGCGTAAGATGCGTAATCACGGCGTGCACCTTTTAAACACTCCGCGTATTTATTAAACCCCGCCCTCGTCACCTTTGCGAGGCCCCTAATCAATTAGTTTAGGAAATATGGCGTTAACTGTGTATGTTCTGGATGCGCTCGAAGATTCTCTGCGTAACCGACGTAAACACGTTGTTTGCATTCTCTACACTCCGCGTATGTATTAAACGCCGCCCTCTTCTCCGCCCATGGCGTAAGAATTCATCTTTTCCACGCCCATAATCTCTGTGGGAAAGGAAAGATGGCGATGTCACACGAGCGGGCACGATGCTCTCATGCCACAAGTGAAGGGACAGAGGCAGGGACGTCCCGATCAAGGCCAAGAAGATACAAAGCCACTAATATGCGGTTCCAGGAAATGGTGGAGTTAGTTTACATCATGCGAAAGAAGGACTATGATGGTGAATTAGGGCCATACAAGACCCCTAACCGCCGAAAGGCACATATTATGGACAAGGTGGCGAGGAGAATGCAGAGGATGTTTGGGATCACCAGGTCCAAGGAACAGCTGAGGAAACGATGGTCAGACTTAAAATTGAGGGAGCCACATCAGATGAAGAAAATACTTAAAATTCTGCGTAAAAGTAAGTAAATATATATTGGGGTTGGGGGGGGGGTGGATGATTGTCTGCAATAATGTGTTGCCATGTATATTTCACCATCTGCCTCCTTGGCCTGCTTGTAATTTTAAAGACATGTTGTCATTTATTTTTTATGACATAAATACCTACATATTTACAAATAGTGTTCTTAGTAAACCACGTAACATCACATAGTTTCTCAGAAAGGCTCGGTTATTCCAGGAACAACACACCTGGACATGGCTCACTGGCCAAAAACTTTGTTTGTAAACATTGTGTAAAAGCTAGTTCTAGAAAATAAAATTATGAGAATGGGAAAGGCAAACAGGATTCATTCTAAAAACAGTGGTAATAAAGCAGATGTTTTCACATCTGCAATGCAGAGCACCTGTGTCTCCCCAAACCAAAAAAGGGTTTTGGTAGGGTCTCCCAGAAATACTGTTTAGGGGGGACATCCATGTGTGTCACTTTGCTAAAAAGGGGCAGGATCAGAGCTTGCCATATAGAAGTAATTGCAAAATGTAGGTTTGGTGAAAGATAAAAGTAACTAAATGAAAGCATCTTCTAAGCAATGTGTGCGATTTATGCTCTCCAATATCTGTGTGCTGATGAGTCTACATTTTTTTTTGTTTATTTCAGGGGAAAGAAGTCGCCAGCATTTGGAGGAGGCAGAGAGGGCCAGACAAGGCCAAAATCTGCCATCTCAACATGTGGAGGAGGAGGAGGATGTGGAAGGAGAAGAGGATGTGGAAGGAGAAGAGGATGTGGAAGGAGAAGAGGATGTGGAAGGAGAGGAGGAAGGAAGAAAGGAGGAAGGAAGAGAGGAGGAAGAAGTAATTTTGGACTTAGAATTTATAGCAGATGAAGGGCAAGTGGCGGAAGAACAATTTGGCGAATTGAAAGAAGGTGGATTGATGGATGAAGGAGGAGTCCAAGATGATGGGGAAGTGGTGGAAGAAGGAGGAGTGATAGAAGATGATGGGGAGGTGGTGGAAGAAGGAGGAGTGATAGAAGATGTCGAAGAGGTGGAAAGGAGAAGCCCATCAGGTCAGTGTCACCCTAGCTTGATTAAAAAAAACATATGTAGATAGGCCTCATCGAAAAATAATGTTGTAAATGACCATTTTTTTATTTTTTTTAGGGGAGGAGGATGGTGTGCCAATATTTTCACGTGCAAGTGCTGCTATAATTATTCAGCAGGTAATGGAGTGCAGCACTGAAATGCACAATATGCGTGAAAGGATGGTTGTCATGGAAGAGAATTTAACAAATGTCCTTTTGGAATGCTGCACGGAAATGGACAATATGCGGCAAAGAATGATGGTCATCGAATCTAATTTCAAAAATATTATTGACATGATGGGCCGTGTCAAAGACTGAAACACCCCCCGCCCATCCCCCGCCCCCACAAACATTTTTACTGTTTTAATAATGAATATGCCAAAATTTGAAGATACACACACAGTGTGCCAACATGTGCTATCTGCCATCACAGAATATCTAGTGTCTGTGCTTTGTGGGTCCAACCCCCTCCTCCATCCTCAAGTAGTTGAGAGGAAGGGTTTGCTCCCACAGAACACAGACATTGATCACCCATGATGTCAGATAGCACATGTGGCCATTTGTCTGTTGAACCAATGACATTTGGCGAGTTTGCACTGAATGTGTGTATCTTGAAATTTTGGCGTGTTCCAGTGTGAAAGCACACCATGACTGACTGCTGTTGTGAGTTTTTATATTTTTTTAATTGTATTTTGTTACTTTTTGACCACGTTGAACATTTTTGGATACTATAAAGTTTAGACCATAAAGAATAAACAACGCCAAAAAATTTAAAAGATATATATATAGAATTATAAATCTCTCTAATCACTGAATTTAGTGAAGTCGAGATTTGACTCCTAAATCTCAACAACAAATTTTCTTATTGAAAAACACACCAAAAAAAAAAAAAATTGTTAAAAAAATATTGGTTTTTGTGCATAAAAAATATGCCGAAAATAAAAATTACTAAGGCGGTAAACACCCCACCAAAAATATTCTATATATATATATATATGTAAACAATAAATCTAACTATATTTGATAAACAAAAATGTGAACTTGTTAAAAAATGTATAATCTGCATAAGATTTTTGGTTGAATTACCTGAAAAAAAAAAAAATATATAAAAATTTTTTGTAGACTCCTAAGTACAAAAGCAGGGAGTAATGAAAAAAATATAAAATAATTTTTGGGGTCATGAACAAGCAAAAATTAAAAAACTTGACCTCAAAATTTACAAATGGAGTTGCTTCTTATTTCTAGACTCAATACCCTGTTTGTAGATGAGTGAATACTGTGCAAAATGTGGTTATTTACTAAAAGTGGAGAAATCAATTATGCATTAAAATTGAAGAAGTTAGTTAGAGAACCAGGAAGACAGATAAACAGAGAAAAAGCATTAATGACAAACAACTGTATAAAGTCCAATGGTCTAATTATTTTTTATTTGAGAGAATATTCCTTTCTTTGGGGGCCGAATTAGAAAGAAATATGATCTGGCATAGCAATGGCCCCCCGACCCATGAAGTACTCAACATATTTGTCGCGTACCTCACGAGCTGATTGGGGGGCCAAGCCAGCGCGACCAGTGTCCAGCCCGGGAAGGGGATCTGAGGGTAGTCTTGCCTCAGAACCGATGTCGGGTAGGTACGTCTGGGAGTGCCTGCGTAAAAAGTTGTGCAAAATGCAGCAGGCAAATACAACGGTGTCCAATTTATATTCCGCCAGATGTATCGATGTCCTGAACAGGCGGAACCGGTTGGTGAGTATCCCAAAGGCATTCTCGACTACCCTCCGAGCCCTGGCCAACCGAAAATTAAACACACTCCTCTCTGAGGTGAGGGTCCTCTGGGGAAAAGGCCGCATGAGGTGAGGACCAAGCCCGAAAGCCTCGTCCGCTAGGAACACAAACGGAAGTCCTTCCACATTATCTTCATCTGGTGGCAATGCCAGACCACCAGCTTGGAGACGATCATAGAAATCAGTCCGTGCGAACACTCCCCCATCAGACATCCGGCCGTTCTTCCCCACGTCCACATATAGAAACTCATACTGTGCCGACACCACCGCCATCAACACAATACTATGATAACCCTTGTAATTATAATAGTAGGACCCCGAGTGGGGTGGGGGCACAATGCGGACGTGTTTCCCATCTATTGCTCCACCGCAGTTTGGAAAATCCCACCGCTGGGCAAATTGGGAAGCCACAGACTGCCATTCCTGTGGTGTGGAGGGTAGCTGTGGGGACAAACAAAAAAAGAGATTTAGTACTTTGGAATAAAAACATCCTACAAGCATCCTTGTGACACTTCAAAGTATTAAAATTGCATTCGAAAAATGTGCATGGTGAATTTGGGAAATGAAATATATAGGGCCACTTCATTAAGAGACTCCACAGCCCTCTGATGGGGACAATTAAAGTTTGAAGGGGGGGGGGGACACAAAAACCAAAAAGTCCTGTTTTAAAAAATGGCAAGGTGGGTTTGTCCCTAGGATAGCATGCTGGACAGGTTAATATTGGGTAAGGGACAAATATGCAGGTAGGCCAAGAAAAAAACATGTAAAGCTGATATCAACATGCATAGGGAGAAAAGGGAACGTTAGTTAAACACACAGCATATCTGGGAAATTAAAAATAAAGTTAGTTAGCAACATTATTACAGCCAGGAAACTTACCTTAATATACTCCTCATGCATAACTTTGATGATGGCAGCACACGTGTCCGGTATGATGACCCCAAGCGCCTGCGGAGAGATGCCTGTCGAGAACTTGAGGTCCTGCAGGCTCCTCCCAGTCGCCAGGTACCGCAACGTGGCAATAAGCCTCTGCTCGGCCGTGATGGCTTGGCGCATCAGAGTGTCCTGCCTCGTGATATAGGGGGACAGAAGTTCCAGCAGACTGTTGAATACGGGGTCCGTCATGCGGAGAAAATTCCTAAAGTCATTAGGATTATTCTCCTGGAGTTCCCTAAGCAGAGGCATATGTGAGAACTGGTCACGCTGGCGCAACCAATTCTTGGTCCAGAAACGCCTCCGCCCCCTGTTTCTGGCCAAAGTACTGGAAAAATGAACATATCCAGCAGCCATCCCATAAACAGCACCAACTCGCGAAAATTGACGCTGCTGCTCCATCATGGCTTCAAACCGGCCGGCTGGTCAGTCAAGAACACACTCAAACAGAAAGCACTCGCAAATCCAGCACTACCTGCGACAAACGCGTGACAAACAGATACGAGCGCACAGGATGCAACTGCTAAAGCAGAAACAACCTGCTAGCCTATAGCCGAATGACAACTACGTTACCGCAAGCACACGCACTGAACCCGTGAATACACGCTGTCAAAGCCTGGAGACCGAGAAGCGCGAATCAGCTCTAACCAAACCTTCACTAACACGAGCAAACCCGTAACTAGCAAAAGAGGAACAGAGGGCGGCGCCATTAAGTTTGGTCTTCCCCTTTATAGTGACGTCGTACGTAGTTTACGTGCACGCGTTCCGGTACGACGGTAATTTGGTCCGCTGGTGTGTACAAGCCAGCGGAACCAAACAAAAATCAGCCTTGTACGCCGGAAACTGTCGGGCAGACAGTTTCCAGCGCACAGATCCGGTCGTGAGTACAAGGCCTAAGGCCTCGTACACACGGCCGAGGAACTCGACGTGCCAAACACGCCAAAAACGTGCCGAGTTCTCCCATAGAACAACGAGAAAATAGAGAACATGTTCTCTATTTTCTCGACGAGTTCCTCGGCGGCTCCATCGGGCCGAAAGTGTACACACGACAGAGTTTCTCGGTAGAATCCGGCTCTGACCGAGTTTCTCGCTGAATTCTGCCGAGAAACTCTGTCGTGTGTACGAGGCCTAACTCCTTAGTACCAACAGCACTCATGCAGCCCCAGACCATGAGACTCCCACCCCCATGCTTGACTGTAGACAAGACACACTTGTCTTTGTACTCCTCACTTGGTTGCAGCCACACATTCTTGACACCATCTGAACAAAATAAGTTTGTCTCATCAGACCACAGAACATGGTTCCAGTAATCCCTGTCCTTAGTCTGATTGTCTTCAGCAAACTGTTTTCCGGCTTTCCTGTGCATCATCTTTAGAAGAGGCTTCCTTCCGGGACAACAGACCAATTTGTGTGTGGCGTATGGTCTGAACACTGACAGGCTAACTCCCCCACCTCTTCAACCTCTGTAGTAATGTTGGCAGCACTCATACGTCAATTTCCCAAAGACAACCCCTGGATATGATGCTGAGCACATGCAATCAATTTTTTTGGCTGACCATGGTGAGGCCTGTTCTGAGTGGAACTTGTCCTGTTAAACCATTGTATGGTCTTGGCCACCGTGCTGCAGCTCAGTTTCAGGGTCTTGGCAATCTTCTTATAGCCTAGGCCATCTTTATGTAGAACAACAATTTTTTCAGATCCTCAGAGAGGGCCAGATTCACAGAGGAGATACGACGGCGTATCTCCTGATACACCGTCGTATCTCCTGTCGTATCTTTGCGGCTGATTCATAGAATCAGTTCCGCATAGATAGCCCTAACATCCGACAGGTGTAATTGACTTACACCGTCG